>NW_012115189.1:2674399-2751020 GCF_000951035.1 Colobus angolensis palliatus
TTTTTTTTTTTTTTTTTTTTTTTTTTTGGCAAGGATCCTGTATTACTTTGGCAGTTTGAAGAAATCAATAAAGACATTTTTCTATTTTAAAAAAAGAGCACAGCAAGTTTATTTTTGCTTCCTAATTTGTCAATGTGAAGCAGGAAGTCATTCTGAAATTGCAATTTGTGGAGAGATGTGTGTGTTTGGGTGTGTGTGCATGCAATTGCATATCTCACAATGGAAAGCACACATGCACACAAGGAGTACAGAGAGAACAGTGCCACTTAAGGCTCTTGCCTTCCATCTGCAAGACTCTGAAGTGTGAATTCTCCATCTGCACTCCTCTGGCTGTGCATGAGAAACAGTCAACACCTCTTTTTCCTCTCACAGCTGTGCAGCAGGGACCTTTGTGCCACCAGGGAGTAGAACTCCTTTCATGAATGCCAAGAATCTTCACGGAGAAGGTGGTACACTGGGCCTGAGCACCCAACACATAACTAACAAAAAAGATGGAACAAAGATGACCGATAGGAACATGCACACACAGATTCCACCAATCCACGAAACATATATAGGTAAATAAACATTAAAACAAGGATATGAGGAAAAGAGAAGGGATAGTGGGAACCTGACCTAAAGATGCCTTGTGTTGCGGGGGATGAGAAGAGAGGAGGGAAAGAAGGGAACAGAATCTCCTCTTCCTTCCTTCTTGTCCTAAAATCATGGCTTGGAAATACAACAACTCTCCAAAAACAGTGGATACTTTTCATTCCACCTTATAAATGCAGAGAGCTGGAGAGAGCATTCCAGCCAAGAATGCTTACAACAAGAAAAACTAGGATAAAACACAAACTGAAACTTTTCCTGCAGTCATCAGAGAACTGAGCTGACAGGGCAAACGCCCAACCTAAAATATGAAAAGACAGGCACGTGCGGGGAGAAACCAAGCATTCGCTGACCTGGCGATACGTGGCCAAATAGCAAATAAGCTGATAAGATTTAGCTGAAATATTAAGGAGTTACTAAAGGCTGAGTGTTGTCTAGTGAGACAGTGTGAAGGCCCTGGTGCCCACATAGAGGGGTTCATACCCTCTTGCCAGTTTTACTCTACAAACCTCGCCTGACACTTGCTGGGAAAACCAAGGAGAAAGCTGAAAAAGCCTCTATCCATGGTGCTGGCTCAGAGAGGGGAATAGCGGCCACTGATAAAATTTCACCCAGGCCCATTTTCCTCATCTCCCCTGTGGATGAAAGCTTTAATCTGCAGGAGGAAGAGCAATGAAAATGAACAACTAAATCATGGTAGAAACCTACTGCAGCAGTGAGAAGGGAACAGAATTTTTAAAGCTCTCCCACTGGGGGAATGGCAGACTCATGTTCTAGCAGTGGAGGAAGGGCAAGAACACTTGTGAGGCCCACAGCCCCAACCCCCAGGCTCACAGAGCCTACCCACACCTGACACTAAATCAGAACATCAGAGAACAACCCAACACACACCCTTCACCCCATACCACAGTAACAAGCGCTAAGTTAAAATAACAGTGGAATACAACTGAAAGAAGTGCAGGTGACAGCCTGTCTCTGGAGAGTAGAAACAGGAAAGTCATCTGGAAAAGTAGTAGCCCACATCCTAAAAACAAGTTACCATGAGAGAAATTTGAAACTTGTGGTACACTAAGGGTAACCCAGCCCAAGAAACTTCAAATTCAGCCCAACTCCTGACTAGATTAACACAAACTCTCACACTAAAGACCTAGAAGGAAAGATGTACTCATTTCCAAGCAAAAAATAATAGTAATTACTTCAGTATCTTTTGTCCTATAACTCACTTATGGCTTTCATAAATATATGTAGAGAGAAAAAAAGCTTATGTATATATATATGACATACAAAAAGATAAGGAAAAACACACTCTGAAATAGACTTATGTATTACACAGATGGTAGAATTATCAGACAGAGAATTTAAATAACAATGACTGATATGTTAAAGGTTCAAACCTGACATGCAAGATCACATAGATAATTTCAGCAGACAGAAACTGTACAGGAGAATCAAAATCAAATCAAATCAAAACCACAGTATTGTAACACACATAAAGAATGCCTTCAACACAACATGCAAGACCTATGAGATAATGTCAAATGGTCTAACATAGGTAAAATTGGAATCCCAAAAGTAGAAAATAGAAAAAATAGGGCAGAAGAAAGACTTGAAGAATATAATGGGCTGAGAATTTTCTAAAATGAATGACATACACTAACTACAAATTTTTAAATCTCAGAAAATATCTAACAGAACAAATGCAAACACACACACACACACACACTTCTCTGAGTTTATCCTATTAAAACTTCTGGAAATCAAAGATGAAGACTATCTTGCAGGCAGCCATAGGAAAAAGACAACTTACTGGCAGAGGAACAAATTAGAACTACATGAAATACCACTATGCACCTATCAGAATGACTAAAAAATAAACTGACAACATTAAGTGCTGGTAAGGATGTACTGATATCCCACTGGCACTACATTGCTAGATATCCCACATCTACCTATCTACCCTAGAGAAATAAAAATGTATGTTCACACAAATATTTGTCACAATTTTATTCATAATCACCAAAAACTCAGAACAATTTAAATGTCTTTCAACGAGTAAATTAATAAACACAACATGTTACACCTATGCAAAAGAATTGCTTGAATAAAAAAGGAATGAACTATTGATACACACAATGGCAAAGATGAGTCTCTAAGTCATTATGCTGGACAAAAGCAGTCTCAAAAGTTGACATACCATATGATTCCATTTATACACCACTCCAGATAAGACAAAACTACAGTGATAGAGAATCAGTGGTTGCCAGGATGTGGTGGTTGAGGGGGTTATGGCTGCAAAAGGGTACCAGGGATTTTTTTTTTTTTGGGTAATAGAACTGTTTTGTATCCAAACTGTGGTTATTTTTACATTAATCTGTATGTGTTTACACTTATAGAACTATTCTCATGCAAAAGTCAATTTTACAGTATATTAATCTTTTTATATATAATAACCGAAACAGAAATGAAGAAATAGATTGAGACAAAGAGACGTTGTGACATTTTATATCCAAGAAGCTCATGTGGTTTGTTCTTCAATGACCTTTGGAATAATTAATCCAGGTCCTGATTTTTTAATAGCATGGAGTCATCTTGATTTCTGATAAGATTCTAATTATACACCAGGAGAGCTACCTTTGCCTTGCTACCAGCTATCATGCAATTATGCATTGGGTCAGAGGTTTCCTCAGCAGATGGGTGACATTCTAGTGGGGTGACAGAGACCCACCAACACCACAGTAAACATACATATCATAAAGCTGAACATTTCTGGCCCATTCTAATGCACTGTAGCAGAATCGGGTAACATTATTAATTTATGTTTTGTTCTTCTAATGTTTTTCTCTCTTGCTTCCAATCTAAGAATATCTAACAGATCTAATCTAACATTCTTTTGTTAGCACTTGCTTCAGAGGAGATTGGAATAGGAACTGCAGAAGTAGCCTGAAGTCAGCCAGTTTTCCTGGCTTTGGTTTGCCAAAACCTAATAATTACTAAATGAGGGGACTAGAATTAGGGTTAAGGACGAGTTGTCAGAATTCCTTTGAAAGATAGCTGCATCTGGCAGGAGAGGCGGGGATACAAACTTTCAGGTCTCAACAAATGAAGACCCATAACCAACTGCCTTCCAGTGCCCTGGATTGAATCTCGGGTAAAGGGAAAAGCAAGATGTGCCTGGGAGGCAAATCCACCTGGAGTTCCCAATCACAGCAAAGCTTCCGGACAGAAACAAATCACTCTAATGAAAACAATGGCGGGGTGATGCCTAGGGCTCCCTGAGTAGTTCGCTTTACAGGACTCTCCTGGAACCTTCACTCATCCTGAAAAGGGCCAGGAAGAGCACTAATAATAAACAATGGTAAATTTTTTGCCAGCCTAGCTAGGTGTGACCTTGGAGTCAGACTCAGTCTCATTTAAAGAAAATGAAATATTGTCAGCACCTACGATTTCCATGCTTGCTGGCCCAGTTTCCAAATGCCAAAATCTCCAAGCCAGTCTGCAAGAACTCTGTGGCAGCCGGAGTCAGCTCTGCCCATAGGAGGGCCAGCCTTTGAAGTTCCAAACAAATAATTGGTTGGAGGAGCAACCTCCAGCCAGTGACTAGTGGATAAATACCCCAGCTCTATTGCCTCTCAGACAGGATAACTGTAAGTTTTAGACTGTTTCTCAAATTTCTCTAGTGGAATTAAATGTCAGTTGCCGAAAGTGGTAAACTGCTTGAAGAAATGCCCATATGGCCTTCCTTAATTTCTGTGTCTCACGTCTCCCATGACTTACTAGTATTTCCGGAGATTGCTTTCTATACAAACCACTTAGGCTGGGTACGGTGGCTCATGTCTGTAATCCTAGCACTTTGAGAGGTGGAGGCAAGTGGATCACCTGAGGTCAGGTGTTCAAGACCAGCCTGGCCAACATGGCGGAACCCCATGTCTACCAAAAATACGAAAAGTAGCTGGGTGTGCTGGTGGGCACCTGTAATCCCAGCTACTTGAGAGGCTAAGGAAGGAGAATCGCTTGAACCCAGAGGACAGAGGTTGTAGTGAGCCAACTTTGTGCCACTTCACCCCAGCCTGGGCGATAGTACAAAATTCCATCTCAAAAACAAACAAACAACAAACAAACAAAAAAAACTTTATACTCAAACTTTTGTCTTTCAGTCTGCTAGGTAGCCCAAAACAAAGACTGCCAAGGTCTTGACTGTGAATTAATATCTACTATATGTTTTAATCTTTTAAATGATTTTTTTACTGATTACTATTTGGAAGAACATTTATTCCCCAACTTTCTGTTTCCATAAGTGGAAGGATAGTTAAAAACACTTCCAGATTCTTATGCCACTCATTGACACCTTTACATGAGTTATCTGATTGGTGAGTTCAGGAAGAGGAACTGAAAATGTTTAGCTCAACTGTCTCATCTGGGCATTATCATTATCATTTCAGATCTGTCCACCTACAGAGAGGGTCTCTTTCTGTTATGTGCAACCCTGTGGCAGTTATCAAAGCAAGATATATCTGTTACTGCACAAGTAAGTTGTCTCATTCAGAGGTTAAGGATTACTACTTAATCTAATTTGGTCATTAATCTAAGGCCTTCTTTAATTCTCTAATGAACTTTATCAATGAGAAAGTTCAATGTTGGGCCAGGTACAGTGGCTCACATCTATAATCCCAGAACTTTGGGACATCGAGGCAGGTAGATCACTTGGGGTCAGAAGTTCAAGACCAGCCTGGCCAACATGGTAAAATCTGTCTCTACTAAAAATGCAAAAATTAGCCAGGCATGGCAGCAGGTGTCTGTAATCCCAGCTACTCAGGACACTGAGGCAGGAAAATTGCTTGAACCCAGGAGGTGGAAGTGAGATCGTGCCACTGCACTCTAGCCTGGGCGACACAGGAGAAAAAAATTCAATATTGATTTCTGTCTCTCTTTTGCTTTGCTTCCCTGCTGATTATAAATTTAGGAAATAAAGAAAGGGAAAATATTTAATTATTGTTTTAAATGTTCTCCCAACAATTCTTGAAATTAGGCATGTGTTTCATTTGTTTGTTGATCATTTGTATGGCTATAGAACTCTGGCATGACAGGGTTTTTTCTCCCTGTCCTTTAAAGATGTTGTGCAACTGTTTTGTTTCTGGTGAGAAAACCACTGTTATCCTTAACTTTTGTTCCTTTGTGTATGACATGTCTTCATTTCTGGCAATTTTGAGTAATTAGAATATTATGTGCCTTGATTAGTTTTTTTAATGTTTCTTACGTTTAGAGTTCGCTGACCTTTTTGGATCTCTGGGTTTACAGTTTTCATCAAGTCTGGAAATTTTTCAGCCATTATTTCTTCCATTTTTTTTTTTAGTCTGTTCTCCCCACTCCTTCAGGACTCTAGGTATACATATATTTGGCTGTTTGATATTGTCCCATAGCTCACTAATGCTCTTTTAATTATTGTAATCATTTTTTTTTCTCTGTGTGTTTCATTTTGGATAGTCTCTATTGCTATGTCTTCAAGTTCGCTAATGTTTTCTTCTGCAATGTCTAATCTAATTCAATCCAGAGTATTTTTCATTCCAGACATTATAGTTCTTATGTATTTTTCATCCCAGACATTGTAGTTCTCATCTCTAGAACTACTCTACTCAGGACACTGAGGCAGAATTGCTTGAACACAGGAGGAGGAGGTGAGATTGCACCCCTGCACTCCAGCCCGGGCAGGAAAAAAAAAAAAAAGTCTCCAAAAAAAAATTTAATTTGGGTCTCTTTTATGTATTTCATGACCACTGTTAATATTTCGAACATCTGGATTACAGTTATAATAACTATTTTTAACATCTCTGTGTGCTGATTTTAACATTTGCATCAGTTCTCCATTTTGCTTAGTTGAGTCTTTTTCTCCTCATTGTGGGTTGTATTTTCTTGCATCTTTGCAAGTCTACTAATATCTAACTGGGTATCAAAGATTACGAATTAAACCTATTTGAGTACTGTATATTTTTATATTCCTATAAATGTTCTTGAGCAGCTTTTTTCTGGAATGCAGTTAAGTTCCTTGGAAACTATTTGATCCTTTTGGTTCTTGCTCTTAAGACTTGTCAAGTGGGTTCAGAGTAGCATTTAATTTAGGGCTAATAAATTTCCACAGCCAAGGCAAGACCCCTCTGAGTACTCTGCCCAATGCCCATGAATTATGCGGGTTTGCAAGCTGGTTTACAGCAACAGTGTGCAATGGCCATTATTCTCAAGAATCTTTTGGGTGCTTTCTTTCAGGCCTTGGGTTGTTTTCTCAAATTCATGTGCTGGTCAGTGCTCTGTTGAAGACTCTAGAGGCCCATCTACAAATCTCTGAAGCTCTCTCTGTACAACTCCCTCCTCCAAGGCTTTGGCCTAGTCCTGTGCATTCCAGCCACGGTGATCTCCCCTGGACTTCAATTCTGGACACCTCTGGGCTCCGCTTGAGTTACCTTCCCCATGCTGTGGCCTGAAAACTCAAGGCAGTAAACTACAGCAATAGTAAGTTTCACCTAGTTTGGTTCCTGTCTGTTAGGGATTACTATTCTTCATTTCAAAAGAGAAGATGAAATAAAGGATTTTTCAAAAGCAGAGAGAATTCATCACCAACAGGTCTTTAACAAAAATATTAAAGTTCTTCTGGCAGAAGAAAAATTATACCAGATGGAAATTAGAATCTGCACAAAGGAATGAAGAGTGTCACAAATGGTAAATACGTGAGTAAATATAAAATCCTTTTATTCAAATGCATAGCCAGTTTTCCCAGTACCAGTTATTAAATAGTCCATTATTTTCCCACTAAAATGAAATGCCTCCTTTATTATACATCAAATTCCTTAAATATACTTGGATCTGTTTATCTGTTCTCTTCCAATGACCAATTTGTCTATAGCTACATCATAGTATTGTTCTGTTTTTATTTCAATCACTATATAATTTAATTTTTATTAAGGCAAGTTCACCTAGCTGTTAATTTTCAAAATTTCCTTGATAATTTTCCCATTTTATTATAATAAATTTCCCATTTATTATATCTATGATATAAACTTAAAAATTAGTGTATCTATTCCCTTCTCTCTGCCCACCCCCTCCAAGTTTCAATTAGGAGACTGGATAGAGAAAGAGCTCAATAAGAGGAGGCACCAAAAGTAAAACTTCCCTTATTCTTAACTTTTCTGGGAGCCAACAGTTCTCTGTCCCCGGAGTGGTTTTATTTCCCAATCGAAACTCTAAACTGAGAAGGCTTTGAGATGAAAGCTTATAGCACTTACATATGAATGTGCTCATATTTTGCCTAAACCCTTTCATATAGGGATTTCAGAGCACTGGGAAAACTACATGGTGTCAGGGTTCATGTATCCCCATCTTTCATGTGAAGGAACAGAGAAGAGAGAGGAGTGTTGAAGTCACTTTGAGCTGGAGGATGACCTGAAGGTAAAGCTGAGAGTGAGAGTAGAACTTACACTTGGAACATATACTTGGAATCATCCTGCTCTGACTACAGTTTGCTTCCAGCTTGAGTAGGCCATTTTCAAATAATTCAGTTTAGTTCAGAGCTGTCCCCAGGAGATGGCCTGATAAGTACATATATTGTAGATTCAGCAAATATTCATTAAGCTGAATCCACTGCCCTGTAGTAGTAACTGGACAGATTCAAAAGAAGGGGTACCTGACATTAAGGAGTTTATAATCTTCACAGGGGAGAAAAGACATAGACACATCATATAGGAGTGTCATACCATGAGTTCCTTGAGGGTGGAGACGGTTTTATTCAACTCTGTCCCCCTTGGACCTGGCTCCAAAAAAAAAAAAAGTAAGCTAAACTGAACACTTGCATAGTACACAAAAGAGCCAGATGAGTAATCAGTGCTGAGCGGTTTCCAAGAACAGAGGGTTCCTAATGGGCTAAGTGGAAAGGGAAGTCTGTATGTTACAGGAAGGATATGGCCTGGACCCCAAAATTCTTTGAGAATGAATTCCTGTATAATCATTGATCTTAAGTCCTTCTTTTTCACTCTATACTATAGAACATAAGAAGAAAATGGATGATCCGATTAACTCTTTTCTTTATCCATTGAGAACAAACTCATTCATTCATTCTATAAGCAGTATTCAGTACATACTGTGTGCCAGCATTGCCCCAGGGCCTAGAGATGCAAAAGTGATGAGGCTAAGCAATCCCTGCCCCGATACTCCAGAGAGCCATGGAGCCATATGCTGGCTCCCCTTGCCTCTGACCCTCCCTTTGTCTCTTTGTGTCAGAGGCTAATACATCCTTCTCTTTCTCCTTCCAGCCAAAGAAGAAAGGCCCATTAGGATCCCTCAATGTAGTGAAAAGGTTAGCAGTGACTATAAACAGCAGATTATTCCAAGGCCTTTAGGAATCTCTAATGAGAAGAAACTGTCACACTCAAATTCTCTGGTGGTAGTTTCTTTGGGGAGTGTCCCTCGGGAAACACTGACTGGACAAAATGCACTTTTTTGCACTATGCATAATCCATTATTCCCAGGGAAAGAGTGGGATTGAAAATAGTTCCAAGACACTATAATTAGCAGTGTGATTCTCACAGCTACAAGGAAATCAGATAGGGAATCTCAACCAGCACCACGCCCCTGTCTCTTCCCTTCTTGCTCTTAGGTTTTAGTTCCATTTTTATAGTCACCTCTCTAAGTTGAAACATGGGCTGTCTTCCACAAACACCTACTCTGTGGGTCCTGATGTACCCCCAGATCCATTCTCTGATTTCACTGGCTACGGACCTATTCTCTGACCCTATTCACTTAAGTCCAACACATCCTCAGAGTTCCATTGAACAACTTTACTATAAAGCAAGGATTAGAAAACTATGACCCACAGGCCCAAACTGGCCCACAGCCTGTTTTTGTAAATAAAGGTTTATTGGGAGACAGCTCTACTCATTCATTTATGTATTGTCTGGGGTTATTTTTGCACTACAGCAGCAAAGTTGAATAGTCATTACAAAGACCATATGATGCACAAAACCTAAATATTTATTGTCTGTCCCTTTGTGGAAAAAGTTTGCTGACTCCTGTTATAGAGTAAGAGAAATTTAGGACACAAATTCTGTGCTTTCATTGTACCAAACAATGTAGTTGTTAGTATACAGAAAACTGTATTTATACCTACTCTTTTCAGATAATACAAATTTTATATATTGTTTGGGGTAATTTGATCATAAGAATCCAGTGATACTCCTGGTTTGTTGTTTCCCAGGAGGGCTAAGGTTAGTGACTCATTCCACTGAGTTCAAAGCAAGGCTGGTAAACAGAGAAGTAAAACATCTGGGGATGACTTCACATGAAGTTTTTCAAGATAATATTAGAAAACCAGATGTTAGAGAGACAGTTTGTCTTGATATGTACCATTCTTTTTTGGGTCAAGCTATCAAATGAAGCAGAAGAAATAGAAAAACAGCAATAGATTTCATAACATTGATATAATTTCAGTTTAAAAAGCAGATAATCTCAAATATTCAAAGGAAAAAGCTGGAGATGATCTCCCAAAATTAAGCCCAGCTTATGAAGAAGGAATTCCCAAAATATAAAGATCTTTCCCACTGTAAATGATCCTTAAAGTTATTGGACTTGCCTAAGAACCATATGAACAGAAAGGCCTTTTAATGAGCAAGTACCCATTTGGGTTTCTTTGATATAAGATAATCTGTAGATACATATTTACAGCTAGCTGAAAGTTGACTGGTTCTAAATTGTTTCAAATTTGCTAGAAATAGATTGTTTTTTTCTATTGGGAATAAAGTTTGCTCAGCTAATATCTCCACAAACCTACAAACCAACCAAGTATCACAGATATGCTGAGTCACTGCCATCCAGTGGTTGAAAAGAATAACTGCTTTAACCATGAAGGGGGAGACAAAGCTGGGGGCTGAAAAGGGTCCCAGGAATGAGTTTTACACAGTGGACCTCAGTTGGTATTGGTCACATTGCAAGTGTGAAATTTATTTACAGATGGTATAATTGCTTAACTAAAAAACTAATAAACTCCATCAAAACTATTAGAATTAATAAGAGAATTTGGCAAAGAGGCTAAAGATAAGATAAATATACAAACCGTGAAGCTTTTCTCTAGACTAGCAGTGACCAATTTGAAATGGAAACAGAAACAATAATTCCATTCTCATTAGTAATGAAAGCATGGAAGGGCTGGCCACCTCTCCTCCAGGAGGCTCACTACACATTCAAGTAAAGTACTCAGGACTATGACACTGATCTGATAGCTTCCCAACCTTCCATTATGCTCTCAGGACTAGTCCCAGCCACTGTATATCAATCTCCTTCAGAAACCCAAGGCTTCCCATTAACAGTTATATGGGATCTCTAAGCCCCCACACTATACTGAACAAGCCTAATCCCATCCAACACCCCTCCCTCCCCAATTTTTTCACTGAGCTCTGTAAAACTCATAGTCTATCATCAGAAACCTAATTTCTGGACAATGTGAATGACTGTCCACCAAGCATGCCTCCCCTGCAGCCCTCTGACAAAGAGGCCATTTTTCAACCCACTTCATGTTCCTCAGGGCAGGAAGGAGGCAAGCCTATTTCTTATTCACATTGCCTTTTCCCACTCTGAGGCCACCACTACATGCCTTCTTTTTCTTCAAACCTCTTACTTCTTCCCCCCATACCCTCATCTGATGACTGCATCTTATACGTAACTGAGGGAATAAGAGCCATCACTAAAAAGTCCCCCTTCACAGTCTAAATAAAGAAACAAGTGGTTCTCAACCAAGGGAAATTGTTCTCCCCAGGGGACATCTGGCAATGTCTAGAGACATTTTTGATTGTCACAACTGGAGGAGGTGGCTACTACTGGGATCTCTTAGCCAGACATGCTGCTAAATATCCTACAGCAGACAGCCCCCAACTACAAAGGACTGTCTAGCCCAGAATGTCAATAATGCCAAGGTAGAGAAGCCCTGGTATAGACCAACCTGCTCAGGCACCCCTTTTATCTCTTACTCCAATTGAGAAGTGTCTCTGCTCCCCTCAAAGCTGGTTATCTCTCATTCTCAAGGACTTTCCTCCTGATATCACCCCCTGCTTCTCTTTCCATATATATATATATGTGTGTGTGTGTGTGTGTGTGTGTGTGTATGTGTGTGTGTGTGTATATATATATATATATCTGTATCTTCAGTTCTCCCTCTCTGTTATGCATATTCAATTATTCAACAAAAATTGCTATATGCCAAACACTCTTCTAAGTGCTGAGGACACAAAACAGATGAAAATTCTTGCCCCTGTGAAACTTATATTTTAAGAGAGGAAATGATCAACATTGTAAATAAGTAAACTATACAATATTAGTGGGGAGTTAAAAGGAAAAAAAACAGGAACGAGGAATAGAAAGCATGTGACAGAACAGGGGTTAAATTTTAAATAGGGTGACTGGGGGAGCACATCCTGATATGCTGAAACTTGAGCTAAATCCAGAAGAAAGTGAGGAAAAGATTTACCCAAATATCTGGGGGAGGAGCATCCTAAGCAGTGGGAAAAACAAATGCAAAGAGAGAGAGAGCCTGGTTTGGGGTTTGTCTGGTGGGTACAAGGCACAAAGAGAGGCTAATTGCAGTTAGAGCAGATTGACCAAGGGGAGGGTTATAGAAGATGAAGTCAGAAAGGTAGTGCGGGTGAAATGGGGTATAATTTTGGCTTGTACTCATCTAAGTGAGATAGAGAACCTTCAGAGAATTTGAGCAAAGGATTTCATCGTTTGACTTTCACTTCAACACAAGGGTCAACAAACTACAGCCAGCAGGACTTCAACACAAGGGTCAGCAAATTACAGCCAGTAGTACACCATTTGCTTTTTTTTGAGACTGAGTTGTGCTCTGTTGCCCAGGCTGGAGTGCAGTGGTGTCGTCTCAGCTCACTGCAACCTCCGCCTCCTGGGTTTAAGTGATTCTCCTGCCTCAGCCTGCTGAGTAGCTGGGATTACAGGCACGTGCCACCACACCCAGTTAATTTTTGTATTTTTAGTAGAGACTGGGTTTCACCGTGTTGGCCAGGCTAGTCTCAACTCCTGACCTCAGGTAATCCACCTGCTTTGGCCTCCCAAAGTGCTGGAATTACAGGCATGAGCCACCACACCCAGCCCACCACTTGTTTTTATAAGTAAGGTTTTCTTGAAACACAGCCACATTCATTTCTTTTGTCTCTGGTGGCTTCCAAGTTACAACGGTAGAAGTGAGTAGTTGGGACAAAGACCACATGGTCCATAAAACCTGACATACTTACTCTTTGGCCCTTTACAGAAAGAGTGGAGGAGAACTCCTTAATAAAGCCAGGAAGCTCAGAAGCCATACATGAAAAGATATCTTTGACAGCATAAAAATTCAAATTCATTTAGTAAAAGTTATAAACAAAGTACAGAAACAAATAAGAGATTGGAAAAAGTATTCATTACGAACAAAACTTTAATGTTGCTAATATAGTCTCTCTCAGTATCCGTGGGGGATTAGTTCCAGGATCCCAAGGATTTGCTGAAGGCCTTTCTATAAAGTAGCATAGTATTTGCATATAACCTACATATATCTCCCTGTATACTTGATATCATCTGTTGATTACTTCTAATACCTAATATAATGTAAATGCTATGTAAATCGTTGTTATACTCTATTGTTTTTAATTTAGATTTTTTTATTCTTGTCATTTTTTTCTTTTTTAGTTTTTGGAATATTTTCTAATCATGGTTGGTTGCATCTGCAGATGTGGGACCCAAGGATACAGAAGACTGACTGTACACACAAAGTCCCTACAAATTGATAGAAAACAACCCAAAAATTCAGGAGGAAAAAACAGGCAGGGGATATGAACAAGAAACTCACAGAAGAGAAAACGTAAATGGCTGATAAAATTATTAAAAGATGCTCAGCATCACTGGTGGTCAGATAAATACAGAGTAAAACCACGAGAAGACACCATTTACCACTTCAAAATGTAAGAGAGTGATAACAGTGCTGACTGCGTGCAGGGGAACAGGCACTTCCTTCCACTAAGGGTGGGAATGTGATTATGTCAGAATTTTGAAAAAGTAATCTGACAATATCTATTAATATTAAAATATATATATTTCTAGAACAAGCAATCCCACTTTGGGAAATATACCCTACACAAATAAAAGTACGAGTTCATATGTATATACCAGGATATTTTTGCAACATTATTTGTCCTGACAAACAATTCCCAGGGGAAAAAAAAGGAATATATAATAATAAGCATAGTTCATATATAATATTATGTAGCCATTTAGAAGACTTTATCTGAGACAAAAGGAAAAATTCTGTAACATACAAAGAGGTCTCATGAATCAATATTGAAAAAAATGAATATTCCAAACTTTCTAATGGGCATAGGATACTAATACATAGTTCACAGAAAAAAATAAATCCCCTTAAAGACTGGAAAACATACTCAATATCCCTTATAATGAGAAAAATGCAAAGTTAAAACTACCCAGAGATACCAGTTTTCACGTATCGTATTGGCAAGGGACAGAAAGTTTAATGACTCACCATGGTGGCGAGAGTGTGGGGATTTGGGTTCCACCTTACTGGTGAAGTATAAATGGCACAGCCTCTCTGGAGAACTATAAGTGTCAAAACTGAAATCACCAATGGACCTAGCAAGCCCCTTTCTAGAAATGTAACCCACAGATAAATATACATGTGTGCAAAGTGATATAATTACAAGGTTATTCATTCCAACATGGTTTGTAAATGCCAGAGTAGGAAAAAAATCAGCTGAATTTCCATTGGAAGTACATTAAATACATTTTGTATTACCATATAATGGAAAGCTAGGCAGTTGTTTAAAAGAACAAAACCAAATAATAATAATAATAATAACAAAAAATGAGGCAGTTTTACAAACTGATAAGGAACATTTTCCAAGATATATTATTAAGTGAAAAAAGCAAGTGAAAACAATGTGAGAAGAATTCTGCCCAGAACAGAACATGTTTTCAGGCATGGAACAGATCTGCAGGGCTTCAAAAGAGAACTGATAACAGTGATTGCTCTGTGGAGGGGAAATGAGTGGCTTTGAGACAGGAATAAAAGGAGCACAATTTTCACCAAATAACATTTATTCCTTTTTATATTTTTTATCATGTGCATGTATTATCTTTACAAAAATAAACAAAATTTAATTTAAAAAGAAGAGCTATAGGTTTGGACCTAGAGAGATGTCTATAATGTATTAAGAAAGGATAAGAAGTTGCAGAATATTAATATGGGCAATATGATACCATTTTTGTCAAAACATTAAATAAAACAAAGAAATATGATGATAGAGTTTGGCTGTGTCCCCACCCAAATCTCCGCTTGAATTATAATAATCTCCACATATCAAGGGCATGACCAGGTAGAAGTAATTGAATTATGGGGGCAGTTTCCTCCATGCTGTTCTTGTGATAGTGAATTCTCACAAGATCTGATAATTTTATCAGGGGCTTTCGCCACTTTGTTTGCACTTCTCCTTCCTGCCACCATGTGAAGAAAAACGTGTTTGCTTCCCCTTCTGCCATGACTGTAAATTTCCGGAGGCATCCCCAGCCATGCTGAATTGTGAGTCAATTAAACCTCTTTCGTTTATAAATTACCCAGTCTTGGGTATGTCTTTATTAGCAGTATGAGAGCAAACTGATACAAACGGTAAGAACTAGGAACATAGATTATCTTGGTGGGAATGAATTTTCGGTGGAGTGGGAAGATTATTAGCTTTACTTTATATGTCTCTTTCCTTACTTATTATAAGAAAATAGCATCATTAAAAAATTTTTAACAGCCTTAATATAGTAAAGAAAAAATGCCTTGGTGGATTAAAAGTGACATTTATTTTCTTTGTTACACTTTTGTGGCATCTTCTGATATACACTGCAATGAGCTAAAAACCACACACTAACAGTTTCAAAGTGTGAACATCATTCCTCTCCTGTCGTCTCCATCCCAGGTCTGTGCACTCCAGCCTACATGCTCTTCAGTCCAAAGACATGGGATGAATTTTATTCATGACACAATCCCAGGTAATTCCACTCTACATTTAAAAACACCCAACAGTCCACATTGCCCTTGAATACACACCACACATTTGAAGATCTACTGTCTTCACTTCTCCTCTGGCCATTGGTAGAAGCTGCTGTATTACCGCATAAGCACTACAGTGCCACGGCAGTCCATATTGGAGCTTCAGGCAAAAGGACAAACCAGTAATATTGACCCTGTCTTTACTTAAAATGTTAATATTTTGTTCATCATGGATTTTTTGCAATAATTTCAATTTTTGAAATGTTGTATAACTATCTTAATGAGTTTTTCAGTAATCCCTTAAATTTTGCACCCAAGGCAAATGCCTCACTCATCTCCTTGAGCCTGGCCCTGCTCAGGCCAAGACAAAACGAAAAGGGGGCATTGGCATGGGCTTGATCCAGAACCTAGAAATTATCTTGGGGGCTTATGCATTGCCAAGTTCACTGGGTGACTTTAAGCACTCCAGTCTGCCCAGCAGGAGTACATGAGCTCCACTTGTTTATCTCTTATGCTAGAACTGCCCTGTCCAGTAGAGTAATTCTAGGCACATGTGGCTATTTAAGTTAATGCAAATTACAAATGTAGAAGGAGGAGGCAGCCCCTGATACACATCTGAGGCAGCTCTTTGAGGGCTGATAGGGAGCTCCACGGGAAATGTATGGAGCATAACACAATATCTGATTCATGGTAGCCATGAAGTCATTGGTTTCTTCATTCATTCAATCAGCATACATTCACTGAGTACCTACTAATGTGCTCTTCTAACTATTGTGGAGGCAGTGGTGAACAAAACAGACCAAAAAGTTGCTGCTCTCATGGAGCTTCCATTATGTTATAGTAAGGGGAATAGAGCAATAAATAAAATAAATGCAAACTATATAGCATATTTTGGTGGTGACAAGTGCTAGGAAAAGAAATGAAGCAAGGAAGGGGGATGGGTGCATATGCATGTGTCGGGCAGTTTGTGGAGGGGGCCACAGCAGAAGTAGCATTTGAGAAAGACCTGGAGCAGGGGAGGGAGGGAGCCAGACAGGTATCTAGGGGGCAGGGTCTGGGCAGAGGGAGCAGGGAAGATCCTGAGGCAAAAGGGGTTTGCTGTGTTTGGGGAATGGCAAGGAGGCCACTGTGGCTGGAATTGGGTGGGGGCAGTGAGTGAGACAGGAGCAATGATGTGTGACCACTTTCATAATTCGCTGGACTGATGAGCTTCATTCAGCCTTTTGCCCACATTTTACCACTCCATGAAAACATCTTTGCTATTTTTGTCTTTCTGTCTCTCTCCTGTCTGGGTCACCACAGGTGGCTCTGTCCACCATCCCAGCTGAGACCCCTCTCTGACACCCCCATCCCCAACCCATCACTGCAGCCTCCCTTCTGAAGCTCTGAGTCAGCAGCTCTAAGTCTTCATTGATTTTCTTTCCTTTGTGATCATCCTCACTTTTCAAAGTCCCATTCCTCAGGGATTAGCCATCAACGCAGGGCATACAGGGTGTCCCTCTGAGTCTGACCAATAGCCAGGACTCCACAATTTAAGTTTATAATCCTCATTCCCTTTTCCTGGTGAATCAAAAGTACTTAAGAGCAGGAATGATATTCCAAATAGTCAATAACAAGTAGGACAGGGCCTGGCAGGGCATTGAGTACTGGGGCAGGGTCTTGGCCCCCAATGTGCTAGGTTAGCCTTTGTTACTGGGTGGTATGAGGTCTGAGGGTGACAGGAGAGACGGGGAACATTCAGGACTCAGGGCAACGGCTGCTTCCTAACCAGCACAGAAGCACTGAATGTTTTAACAACTGGTAAGCCCATCCCAGAGTTGGTCCCCTGAATACACACCCTGCTTAAGGCCACAGTTACAACTTAAAACACACCAGTCTCACTTCCTACCTGACAGCGTGACCATAGATTCACAGCTGTGGGCTCCTCTAGCAATAATTATCAGAAGAAGTTAACTTTTTCTCATTTGTCAATGAGTCAATCTTCATAAAAGCAGTAGAAGTCCTCTTCCTAGAATCATCTTTGCCATGAAGGAAAATGCATGAGTGGATGGAATCCATCCTTTTAATTGTTCAGAGATGATTTGCATGAGTGAACCACCCCAACTGCTCCTTCTAGCATTGAACATTCAGATCATGTTTGCAGTCACTGAAACAACACCACGCAGGCCTACTGAGAGATCAGACAACCAGCATAATCTCTGAAGCTAGCAGAAGTTATCTGTGACCCTAACAAGCGGAATCTGTGTGAAGGAGGGAGCCCACCTCCAGGTTCATCTGCCTTCATGCTTCTCATTAAATCTGAAACCACAGTCACTTCCTGAAAAACTCCTGAGTCCAGGTGGTTCTCACTAAACCGTCAGCCACCGCTGATGATTGTGCCTTTTGTTGGCACGTAGCACAAGGCACGGTATGGACAGTGGCAAGGGGACGTGGGTGTGGAGAAAGGGGTCAAGTTTGGTAGGCATTCCTCCTGCTGCTTCTCAAAAGCCCTGGACCCCTGAACCTCTCCCATCAGAGAATTCATTCAACTCACATTGCCTGAGAGTACAAAGGCAAACGAGGCACCGTCACTCCACATGTACCTGGGTTTTTCATTGGTTTGTTTGTTGTGCTACCTTGTCAGCTAAAAAATGTTGGTGGAGGCCAGGCACAGTGGCTCACACCTATCTATAATCCCAGCACTTTGGGAGGCCAAGGCAGGAAGATCACTGAAGCCTGGGAGTTTGAGACCAGCCTGGGCAACTTAGCAAGTCCCTGTCTCCATAAAAAAAAAAAAAAAAAAAATCAAAAAAATTAGGGTGGGTGTGGTGATACACCCCTCCGATCCCAGCTACTGAGGAGGCTGAGGCAGGAGGATCACTTGAGCCCAGGAGGTTGAGGCTGCAGTGAGCCAAGATTATCACACCACTGTACTGCAGCCTGGGTCACAGTGAGACCCCACGTTAAAAAAAAAAAAAAAATTTGACTGAGACTTCTGGTTTACAATCGTAGACTAGACACATGTATTTGTCTGCAATCCCTCTTGAGAGAGCCTCTCTCCACCAAAATAGAAATGTGCCAAAGCCCCCCAACAAACCCAGAGACCACCAGCAAGGTTTTGTATTAGACTCGCAGAGCAAAGAAGGGAACCGCTTCACAGAGGCTACTCACAGAGCAGAGCTCAGGGCCTTAGGGTGGAAGTTAGAAGGTATGATCTAAGCAGGGATTGGTTAGAATTTAGAAATTAGACAGTTGCTGGAAACATCAGTGGTCTTAGGCGAGTCCACAGGGGTTTACTATTAATACAGTAACTATAAACACAAGAGTTTGAGCTTATATTACCTTACCTGTCATGGGTTTGGTGCAGTTCAGCTGTTTTGCAAGACACAGTACTACTATTTATTGCCAATAATGTTTTCTGTTTTTCAAAAACAAAGAGAAATAAATCCACAATGGGAGAGAACAGAAATGCAGAGCCTTGGTGAATGAGAAACTGCAGCAAATTTCTGGAAAACAAAATACGAATCACAGTGGTTTAACAGATGAAATAGGTGGAAAATGGACAATCTAGACTATCTTGTGAGAGAGTTGCAAGGAGGGGCCACCTTTGTGTGACCAGACATCTAACAGTAAGTACTACTGAGTCATGGAGTGCTGCCTGGGCCCACACCCTGGGCCATGTGCTTTTCTTATGTTATAGTGTTTAATCCTTGAAAAGACTTTAGGCAGTAGATATTATTATTCACAGTTTATAGATTAAGAATTGGAGACTCAGAAAAATTAAATAATTGCCTACTTTTTCACAGGTAGCAAGTGTCAGAGCTTGAGTTCAATTCATATCTCTGGTTCACTATCATATTCCTAGTATTTAATTCAGTACCTGGCACATGATCAGCACCACCCCCCCCAGCCCCCACCCCCCCACACACACACACGGAGTGGTGGGTGGATAGAAGATTGGATGGGGCCGGGCGCGGTGGCTCAAGCCTGTAATCCCAGCACTTTGGGAGGCCGAGACGGGCGGATCACGAGATCAGGAGATCGAGACCATCCTGGCTAACATGGTGAAACCCCGTCTCTACTAAAAAAAAAAATACAAAAAACTAGCCGGGCGAGGTGGCAGGCGCCTGTAGTCCCAGCTACTTGGGAGGCTGAGGCAGGAGAATGGCATAAACCTGGGAAGCGGAGCTTGCAGTGAGCTGAGATCCGGCCACTGCACTCCAGCCCGGGCGACAGAGCGAGACTCCATCTCAAAAAAAAAAAGATCGGATGGGTGCATGGCTGGATGAATGGAGGGATGATTGGACCAACCCAAATCCAAATGACACCAAAACCACCACACCACACTGCCTCCCCAGGGCCCTAAAAATACCATGTAAGGCAGGCTAGAAAGGATTTCTACAGATGTTGGTTAAAGCCAGAGGGGGGCAGAGACTATGGATCTCAGAAAGCAAAATCCAGCCTTAGTGTGAGGAGGTAGGCAACAGAGATGTCGGACACCAGAAATTTTGGTCAGACAAGAGAAAGTTTGGAAACCAGATCAAAGAGTCAGAACAAAAAGCCAAAAATTAAGAGCAGTCCTAAGTGGCAGTCATGGGGCACCATCCCCGCGCAGAAACAGAGCCTGCTATTACCCTGGGCTTGGATTGAGCCAAAAGGCTGAGAAGCAGTGGAGTGTGATGTGGAGCCAGAGGCTCGGAAAGCCAGGTGCTTTCTATATTTATTCATGTATTTATACCCTGTCTGGTTCCAAGAAGAACATAAGGCACCTTTACAAGGACACAGAAAGTACAAGGTAATATAAATAAGAGCTAAGTGAGAAAGGATAAGGTAAATAATAAAGACTGGGTCAGAAGAAGTCAGAAATAATACAAACACACATGTCTTCAAATCCTATGCACTGGTATACTAGTCCGTTTTCACCCTGCTATAAAGAACTTCCCTGAGACTGGGTAATTTGTTAAGGAAAGCGGTTTAGTTGACTCACAGTTCAGCATGGCAAGGCCTCAAGATACTTATAATCATGGTGGAAGGGGAAGCAGGAACCTTCTTCACAAGGTGGCAGGAGAGGGAGGGAGTGAAGGGGGAAGAGGCCCTTATAAAACCATCAGATCTCCTTAGAACCCACTCACTATCACCAAACTGCCTCCATGATTCGATCACCTCCCTCCCTCATCATGAGGGGATTACAATTCGAGATGAAATTTGGGTGGGGACACAGAGCCAAGCCATATCAACTGGCTATGAGAGAAACATGCATCTGCCTGTAATCTTTCTAAAGGCCAATATCACACAATCACACACACACACACACACACATACACACACACACACACACACACACAACCTGATGAGTCAGAAAATCCACCTTGCCTGTGACATAGAAACAAACAAATTGCTCAAGAGAAGCACAGTTCTTCTGGAACTAAAACCAGACAAGAGACTATCCCTTGGTTCTTCATTATAAAAACACTCTGGGCACCCTCAGAAACATCCCTGTGAAAGTGCTCTCCACAAGCGGGCCACCGTCCCAGACCTGGCCCTGGTCTCAGGCATACAGTTCTTTCCTGACTGGAGGAGCAGAACAAGGCAAAACCCCAGGCCATTCAGACAGGTAGTACTGAGGACAGCCAAGATCACATTCCCCTGTGGGGGCCAAGTCTCTCCAGTACAGATAACTAAACCAGCTTTTTCCAGTGCATTTTGACTGCCAATAGCTATGAGGAGAAGAGGTGAGAAAAATAAGAAAAGGACAAAAACCATGAGAAAGAGATGGTGTGTTCATTTATTGTCAGGTGGGGCATGTCAGCAGAGAATGGGGTTAATGCCCCTATGAAAGAGTCTTCAGAGAGCTGCCCGGCCCTTCCACTCCTTTTTCTGTGTAAGCACATAGAAAAGAAGCACATCCTTCCTTCTACCAGGTAAGGATGCAACGACAGGTATCATGTTGGAAGCAGAGAGCAAGCCCTTACTTGATGACAAATCTGCCAACACCAACCTCTAGAACTGTAAAAAGTAATTCTGTTATTTACAACTTATTTGGCCTAAGGTATTTTGTTATAGCAGCAAGAGCAGTGTAATATACCACCAAGGGCAGGCACCATCTTTATCTTTGCATCCACCATCGATTATCAAAATGCCTTGCACCTAGTAACATTCAATTACTGTTCATTTCAAATCCTGTGATTTTCTATCATCTGTTATGATTCAAGAAATATGACATATGATATTTATCCAATTTTCGTCATCAGAGTGTAGATTTTTATAAATCTCATCCTGAAACATCTATAGTGAGGATGTTGAAGGCAATGCATGGGTAATAGGAAGGTAGTCCTGTGGCAATGGTCAGAGCATGAACCATAAGTCTCTGGGCATCATGGATACTTTTTATAAGGTCTGACTCAGAACATTAAGAACGATTTTTAGAGTAAATGCAGGAACTATACTTAAAATCTGTAGGGAAAAAGAAACCATGGCTCTTAGTCATTGAAACAAGTTTCTCAGTACTTTTCTTGAGGAAACTCAGAGATCCTCATTTGATTTCAGTTTTAATCTATTTCTGGATCCATGTAAAACACCAAATTTGCTAATAAGGAGAATTATCATCATGTTATTTTTAATCTTTTGGCAGTAAAATTTTCCTGACTAATTGATTATTTCCAGCTCAGCTACACCTTCCACCTAAGACTCTCCATCGCCCTGCTCTGTCAGCTTCTCTTTGCTCTGTTTCACCTCAGAGCCCAGAGAGCAGACAGAAAGCTATAGGGTCCCTTCAGCTGTGAAGTCCTTCTCAGAGAGAGGGTGTAAAACCTGAAGCTAAGGTGAACTCCTAGAGGGCATGGAGTAACTTACCACTTATGTATTATATTACCACGTATATATGGTGTAATGTACCAGATATATTACACACCCAATAATATGGTATCATAGTTATTGTTTAAAGAAACATGTTTTTTAATTAAGAGATGAAAAGAGGAAAAAATATATTTCCAGTGTTTTATATTTACCCACAAATTTAACATTGTTGGTGTTCTTCATTTTTCCCTATGGACTTGAATAACCATCTGGTGGAATTTCATTTCAGCCTAACTAACTTTCTGAGTTTCTTCAGTATTTTTTGTAGGGCACATATTCTAAAACATATTCTTTTATTTCTTGTTTATCTGGGAATGTATTTTATATCTGGAAAACAAAATACAAATGAGAATGGTTGATGGATGAAACAGGTGGAAAATGGACAACCTAGAATATCCTGTGAGAGAGTTGCAAGGAGAGGCCACCTTTGTGTGTGACCAGACATCTAATAGTAAGAGCTACTGTGTCATGGAGTGCTACCTGGGCACACATGTTATGTCATAGTGATTTTTGAGAGGTAGTTTTGCTTCATATAGAACTTCTAGTTGACAGGTTTTTTTTTCTTTCAGCACCTGGAATATGTCATTGCCTTCTGGTCTCCATTTTTTCCAATGAAAACTCATTTCTAATTGCTTTTCATTTTGTATTCTTTTGGTCTTCCTGTTCTAATCTTTGCATATTCAGATATATGCATCTTGTTTCCATATTTTCTTCTCATCAGTAGAGAAAAACTTATTTGGTCCACATATAGGATAAATATAGTGTTGTTTACTTTCAGATTTTGGAAAGGTTTCTGGTATCATTATTGTTGCTTATTTAACTTTTGCTCTGTTTGTATGACTTCATATGGTGAGTGATTGAGTCCAGGTTCATTCTCCTCCAAAGTCATGACTTCTTGCCCTGATGCTGCATCAAGTCTATGAACCATCCAGTTTAACTGAAATGGGAATGAGTCAGAGCTGAAGCACTGAGGACCTGCAGAACCCAGATACGCAGGTGTCATTAGGAAGGTCCAGAAAAAGGTGAAAAGATGAATGACAGATAGGTAGGCCTATCATCAGAGATCTTTGGGGCAGGCAACATTCAGAAACATGAGCAGAAAGATAATCAGCATGAAAGATGCCTACGATCAGTTTAGCAGCTGATATGGTTTGAGTTTGTCGCCACCAAAGCTCATGTTGAAATCTGATCCCCAATGTGGTGGTACTGGTAAGTGGAGCCTAGTGGGAAGTATTTGGGTTATAGGTGCAGATCCCTCCTGAATGGCTTGGTAGTGCATACCAATTCTTGTGGTAGTGAGTTCTTGCACTGGTGAGACTGGATTTGTTCTTGTGGGAATGAATCAGCACCCCAAGGAATGGATTGTTATAAAGCTGGGATGCCCCTCCTGTTTGCCTGTTTGCATGTGCCCACTTTCCCTTTGACCTTACGCCATGTTGTGATGCACCAAGAATTCCCTAACCAGAAGCTAAGCAGTTGCTGATGCCATGTTTCTTGAACTTACCAGCCTGCAGAACCATAATCTAAATAAACCTCTTTTCTTTATAAACTACCTAGTCTCAAGTATTCTATTCTAGCAACACAAAACAGATTAAGACACCCAGCCAAGTGCCTGGGATCAAAGCAGAATTCTAGTGTGACACGGTGAAAAGGCCCTTGCCAGTGTTAGGAAAGCATGACTTCCTCCTGCTTTTGTGATCTTAAACAAGTTATTGACCTCTCTGAGCCTTATTTTCTTACTTATAAAATAGGGCTAATAAATGACTGTTGTTGCAGGGCTGTTGTAAGGACCAGAATTATATAAAAAATATGTAGTGCACTATGTGGGACGTGGGACATAGGTGTCATTTAATAAATGGTAACTGTTTCTATCATTATAAATGCAGGAGCTGATCATTTAAGCAGGGTCTCACTCCTAAATAACCTGTCAAAGCATAGGTGCAGGTACTGGATGAACAAGGAAAAGATTCAGTTATTAGTTATTACTCAGAACCAAGATAAGATTCCATTTGCCTGCATGGGAGCAAAGATCAGAGCTGGAACATGTTTAGAAGTCACCTAAATATTGTACTAGAATTCCTCATATTCCCATTGAAGCATCTGATGACACTGATACCAAAGGAGCATCATTTAAGTTTGTGAAGTTCTTTTTCCACAATGCAGCCAATGAGTTAACACTGTTCTAGTTCCCATGGCTCAGTAACAAGTTACTCCAAAACAAAGAGGCTTAAAACATGACAATGACATTTGCTTTGCTTGCAAATCTTTAATTTAGGAAGGGCTTGGCAGCATGGCTAGTCTGTGCACCACTTAGTTTCAGCTAAGGTGAAGGCTAGGGCTGCAATCAACTGTGAGAAACTCGTTCACCCACATGATGCTGGCTGCTAACTGAGATCTTCAGGACTGTCAGCTAGAACACTTAACTCATGGCCTCTCCATGTGACCTGGTCCTGACCCTGGACCTCCTCATATTATGAGTGTCTAAGAATGAATAGTGAGAGAAAGAATCACTGGGAGGAAGCATAAAGTCCTATCCATGAACGGGGAGTGTCAACATTACAATTTTAAAAGAGCATATTGGCTGAGATATAGTGATAGAGCCATCTTTCTATGTATTCTATTTATCATTCAATTCTAGGCAAAATAAATTTGCCACTCAGCTTAAAAAAAAACTTTTTCAGGTTGGGTGTGGTGGCTCCCACCTGTAATCCCAGCACTTTGGGAGGCCAAGTCAGGTGGATCACCTGAGGTCAGGAGTTCAAGACCAGCCTGGCCAACATGGTGAAACCCCGTCTCTACTAAAAATACAAAAATTTGCTGGGCATGGTGGCAGATGCTTGTAATCCCAGCTACTTGGGAGGCTGAGGCAGGAGAATTGCTTGAACTCGGGGGCGGAGGTTCCAGTGAGCCAAGATAGCTCACACCATTGCACTCCAGCCTGAGCAACAAGAGTGAAACTCCATCTCAAAAAAACAAACAAACAAAAAATTCAGACATGTATAAAAAAAAGTAATCAAAAATAAATGAAATTAACTTACAATAGTAATTTGATCTAAATGAAAAGTAATGATCCACAGTGATATGCAATGCGCTTTTTGCCACCACATGTGTTAAATCATTGTTTTCAGAAACTATTTTCTCAAAATAATTACTAATTTTTGTAGTAAATGCTGATGCTTCTTCATTAGATTTATGTCTTCTGTTTTTTATGATGCCAATTATAATACAACAATCTCCTTTGGTGGATGATATATTTCAATAAACATTTATGCAAGTTACACATTCCTCACCCTTTCTCAAGAAAAAAAATTTAGTACTCAATATTTCATGAAACACAAACTTTTGTTTTTAGCCTAATTGCCAACAAGAGTTTATTACAAAATTAACAAACAATCCCAAGCATCAAAATAAACTGATGTATACCTACAATGGAATATTATTCAGTCTTTTAAAAGGAAATAAATTATGACACATGCTAAAACATGGATGAACCTATGCTAAGTGAAATAAGCCAGTCAGAAAAGGACAAATATTGTATGATTCTATTTATACGAGGTACCTGGATCTACAGTTAAATTCATAGGGGAGGAATGTAGAATGATGGTTATCAGAAGCTGGGGGAGTTAGTGTTTAATAGGCACAGAGCTTCATTTTAGGAAGATAAAAAGGTTTCAGAGATCAATGGTGGAGATGATTGCAGAACAATGTGGTTATACTTAATGCCACCAACTGTATACTTAGAAATAATTAAAATGGCAAATTTTATGTATATTTTGCTACAGTAAAAATGTAAAAAAACTGATCATTTTTATTTTACATATTAAATGACAAACGATTGTTTAAAAAAATTAGGATACTCTATGAGCTCTATTGAAGAAGTCTTCTGCCCCCATATCTTGTACGTATTTCTATTGTTATATATAACCTGTAATTTCTCAAGTTCTCCACTGACCCCACCAACAAACAGCCTGGTGGCTTCATGAAAATGGTTCATATAAGCAGCTAGTTGGTACATCAAGTCTCCAGTAGGAGCCGGTAACAACATCAAATACTTCTCCCACTGTCACGTGAACTAGAAAAAATTAGCTATCCATAGAGTGTGGGAACAAGTTGATTCATTGGAGAGTATGTCCTCTTCCTGCATGCTGCATGCAAGAGATGTGTGAGTTACTTTTCACCAGGTAAGGGGAGGTGGGGAGAAAAGGGTTATCACTGGTCATCTCTCAGACTGAACACATGTTAAAGTAAGAATTCTGTTCACTACACATGCACCGTACCCACTACTAGACAAGACCATGACAGAGACAAAGAAGTACTTCATGGAGATGGTACCAAATCCAGCCCAGATTATTTTATTGCAACTGTTAACAATAATACTGTCCTTAAAAATGAAAATATCTGGGAGAAATATTAAATAAAAGGGAAACATTGAGGCAATAGCATAAAACAAGACTGCCTTGGATATACCGGGACTTGTGGTCACCCTAAAATGGGAATAACAGTTAAACATACCTTATTATAAGAGTCACTGTGAGAATTAAATGAGAGCATTGTGAAAATACTTTGTAGAATCTGAAGTGTTATATAAATGTGTCTATAGTGATCTATATGTGCATTCTTGCATTCTTGCCCGCTAAAATAATTTCAAAAAGAATGTTACCATTATTTTGTAAAGTTTTATAAAGTATCTTGCTGTGATTTTTAATAGGCATTGCATTAAATCCATATATTAACCTAGGGAGTACTGTCATGTTCACTATTTTTACTCTTTCAAATCAATATTGTAGTATAGCTCCCTACTTACTCAAGTCTGCCTTTATTGTCCTCATTAGAGTGTTATAGATTCTTTAAATACACCTTTTTGTCCTGGATGACATTAGTAGCCAAGAATTTAATGTCCTGTTTCTATTTTAACAGAATCTCCATTTTCATTGCATTTTTCAGCCTTGAATCACTGGTGTCAGAAAGATGTTTTTTCGTCTGTGTGGTGAATTAATCCTATATCCTTTTCTCACACATTCACCCCATTTGTACTCACTGCCTCCTATGGTTCCAATTCCAAAATCTCTACCCCAAGCCCCACTTCCCAGAACAACAAACACATCTACACAACTCTTTGCTGCCAAGACATCCCACAAGCACCTCAAACTTAATACAACCAGCAGAAAATTCATCTTTCTCCCAGAACCTCCTGTTCCTTTGATATTTCTAATTGCAGTGAGCCATGTGCCCTGTTGCACAAGCTCAAAACTCAGAAGTCAACACTGACCCTGTCTTCTCTTCTACCCTCACTCTCATCAGACACCAAGTCATGCACATTCTACCTCCCTTGTAGCTCTTGAATACAATGTCTTCTCTCTCTTCAGATTCAGGCCTGGACATAGATAGAGGTTTTGGTTTGGGTTTGGTTTAACTGTTCTTCCCTCCCTCCTCCCTGGAGTATCAATTACCAGCTCCAGTTTTACCTGACTCTACCCTTCCCCAATCCCTCCCCACCATTACACACACTCCAGATGCTCTCCATATGACAACCAAAGGGATTTTTCTGAAACCATGCTGTTTCTATGCTTAGAATATTCAAATGTTACCCATAACCTCTAGCTTGGTGGTACCTGCATCTGCAACCTCGTCTCTCAGCACTGAACCATCTGCCCACCCCTTATCCCCTTTAGTACAGTTACACTAATTTATTTCCTGCTTTCAAGATCATTCTATTCTATTCTCTGGACTTAATATGATTCCCATTCCCTCCATTTGAGAACACTCTCAAGTTCTTCAGGTCTCCTGTAAGAGACCACTCATCTCCTGGAAGCCTTCTCTCATTCTCTTCTCGGTTAGACTCTATAGTCTGTGTACTTGTGTATCTCCAGAGACAGAACGTGTACATGTCAGAGGTGGGCACCCCGAGCGGACTTATGTCAAGGACAACTCACTGCGCTTCCTGCTCTTGAAGTCTTGACATCCCAGGGAAACGCAGACTGCAACAGAAACATATCAGCGCTTGACATTTGGTCATACATGAAACCAGCTACCTAAAGTGGAAAGTGCAAATTACTTTTATATTTGTTCTGCATGCTTGGCAAGAATAGCAACACCTTTGTCACAATAGACTGAAATCAAAGATAAACAATGGAGGCAACTCTTAGTGCTGTGCCAGATAGTGGTTCCTCCCACTCTGCCAGGGCCTCTAATCTGGGAAACAGGCGGTCAACACAGGAGCATCATGTAAGGGTCAGAGAGTCTGTGACATGCCCTCATCTACATAAGAATCCAGTATTCGCTGTTTGTTTGATTGTTTTTCATTACCAGCTTGAAGAACAGGGATGAGTCATTCTGGAGTTAACAGCTCTGGGGTAAATTATTAGGGAAGGGCAGAGGGATCTCCATGAGTCTAGGAGGCAGCCTACCGGATTCTATGTGGTCCTAATGGAGGGTGGGAGCAGCAAAGATGCCAGTGGAAGGTGTGCTTATTTTGTTGTTTGCAGTGAGTTTCTATCTTTTAATGTGTTAAAAGTGAAATGCATAACAAACCTTAGTTTTACTGCTTATCTGTTTTCCAGAAAATTCTAGCATAACGTAGGGAGAGAGAGCAATTACGTGGTATATTCCCAGTGGACAATGTACCTTCCTTTTGCCACTGACATCTCTTGGGGCAAAACATGGTTAGTCAGGGACTGAAGCACATTATATACACACCAGCAAGTGTACCCACTTTAGACCACATTGTAACTTTTAGTCTATCTACTTATGTTAGTTTCATGAATATCTCTTGTATGCAGCTATATGCTCAATTCTGATTTGTTGTGGTTGCTGATGTCTAAACCAGGAATTGACCTTTCTCTTAAAAATAACTTATTTAAATAACTGTTAAACTTATGAGATGTTTTATATGCTGCCCTGTAAACTTTACTATTTTTCTTTGCTTTCTCTTTTTATTTTACACAGACAGAATATAAAAATAAATTAATCTTTTTGTTTTGTTTTAAACATTGAGTTGGAATATAATCTATTTTTCTAATCTAATCTTATTACTTGTGTTAGCTAAGGAAACATCTAGAAGAGATCAGACATGCAGCTGTTTGGGTTTTCCCCACCTTTCACTTTCCTTAATTGCCTCCATGATTATATTTTTTTTAAAGCTCTATCTTAACACCCGGTAGTTTTCAGAGCATATAAACTATTTCAGTGATGTACAAATGCAGTCAGATGGCAGCCCTTTTATGACTAGTTATGATATTCTTATATATCTTATAACTTCATAAATATTCATTCAACAAATATTTATTGACTATCTCCTATGTGCTGGGTTTGGGGGGTGCGATGGTTTATCAGTTCACTTTTATTGTCTACCAAATCACTTCTAAACTTTGTGGCTTCAAGTAACAAATATATATTGTTTCTCACAATTCTGTGTGAAGGCAGGGCAATTCTTCTACCCTGAGCTAGCTGAGAAGACCACCGCTGGATTCATTCATGTGTCCGTGATTAGCTGGCAGTATGACTGGTGACTGGTGAATCTAGGATGATCTCACTCACGTGCCTGGCAGTTGGCACGTGTTGGCTGAGATGTCTAAGTCCCTCTCCATGTGCCACTCATCCTTCCAGGCTAGCTCAGAATTGCTTCCATGGCAGTTTCAGGGATCCAGGTACAGCAAGCCCCAATACAACTCCGCCTACATCAAGTTTGCTAAAGTCCCACCCTCCAGAACAAATTGCGTGGGCAGTCTAGATTCAAAAGTGAAGAAACAGACTTTACCCCGATGGAAGGATCTGCAAAGTCACATCGCAAGAGAGTGGATGCAAAGAACAAAGACCACATAGCTATTCTTGCAATCAACCAAAGTCCATCCCTAGCCACAAACTGTTCACATTCTTCCCACATGCAAAGTACTCCCACTCCCATCCCAGGACATCTGAAAATCCCTTCCCGTGATGGTAGTGGATTTGAAGTCTGGGATTTTGTGACCTAAATCAGGTCAACATGTAGCTCTTCTTGACCGAGAGGCCAATGAGCTTAAAAGATGAGCTATCTGCCCTCATACACCCACATGCAATCACAAGACAAGAACAGGAGAACTGCAGTAGGCACTCCTACTCCAAAAGGGAAAGAATGGGAAGTACCTACCAGTCACCAGTCCATGGCAATTGTGAAATACAATGGAGCACAGGTTGCCAGGATCCCCTGCTGTGGAGGCAGAGAATGTTGCTTGATTAGGGCCCGGTTCTGCTCCTTGGAAATAGCTCCCCGGACTGTTATTTTCTGATTCTCCTTAAGACTGGATGTCTAGTCCATTGTCCTTCAAGACTGTGGCTTCACCCTCTGGGCTCTTGGCCTTTTGAATTAGCCATCTGAGATATACTCCTTTTTTCCCAATAGAATGGCCTATGTTTGAAGTTGCCTGCAGTGGGAAGATAATTCTCCAAGGGTCTTTTGCATTTCTGTACATCTTACAAGTAGCATCACGACTGTTTTTGTTCCGAGCTATCATTTGTTTAAAGATGTTTGTAAAGTGAACAGTCTTGGAATGTAGAGACAGTGTCGCCCTCTGGAGCAAAGAGCAGGTTTGCTTTCGCCTTAGAAGATAGAGATAACATTTGAGACAATGGGCAGACATACCTACTGCCTAATATAAAAGATTCAGATTCCCAAACTTTGGAGTTCCTCTCCTATATTGCAAACCATTGCATGTGCACGTGTTGCATGGCTCTCTTTCTGTCACCATATGGGAATTGCAGCTCAGAGAATTAACACAAATACTCTCCTGCTCACGCTGCTTGTCATGCCACGAATAATAAACTGTCCTTTATTTTAGTCTCTGACCTTGGAGATCCATGTCTTTGACAATACCCATAATATGTTAGCTTGTAAGTAGAATAAAATCTCAGCCCTTTATAGTTCTTGACAAATGCTTTCAACATAGAGAAAGTCAGGAGGCCAGAAATCTCTTTGCAATTGAAGCAATTTCATTCTTTTTTCAGAACAAATGTGTTGTTCTTTGGTTGGTATAACTCCCTTAAAATATCTATGGGCTTTTCATGAATCAGATTATTGTCCACTCCCTTTAACAAAAGTTACATCCACAATTCTTCTCCAGGTAGGCCCTTTCTACTTTGAGCAGCATATTAGGCTACTGTAGCATAATGCCTTAAGATTCTTGGAAGTTCTTTTGTCTAACTGACATGGTCTAATAAGTATTACCTTAAATCATTCAGAAGTATAAACCAAGAATCTTACAGATACACTCTTGATTTGACCTTTAGCACCAGGACTCCTTTTACTTTGAAAATCTTTTACTGTCTGGAGTCTGAGGATGAAAAACAGTTTTATTTTCCAGACCAGCAAGTCCTGGGCTCTCTAATTTCCCCTCAATTCTGCTTGCAAATTAAAGAGTCCTTTTTTAACTCATCCCTCTTTTGCAATATCTTGTTATATACATCCACAAGCATCTCGACACTTCCAGCATTTTACTTGAAAATCTACTTAACCAAATATAAAATTCTGTGAGGTACGTTTTTTATCTTCCAAGTTACTATGTACATTTTTGACAACTGTTTTGCTACTATGTTACATGTATTGCCACTTTCCCAACTTTGAAAAATAGTTTTCATCATTTTTTCCAGTCTTCACAAACAGTTTCCTTGTACTTTTCCAGATCCACCCCCCGCGTAACCCCAAAGCTAATGGCACATGTATTGAGTTTTTTTTTTCAGCAGCAACCTGTTTCTAGGTATCAATTTTTCTGCTGTATCAGTTATATTTTGCTGCATAACAAGCCATCCCAAACGTTAGTAATTTTATTTTCTCATTATTCTGTGGATCATCTGTTTGGTCTGGACTCAGCTGGCCATTGTTCTTCTGGTCTCTCCTGGGATCTCTCATGTAGCGGAAGTCTCTGGCAATTTGACTGGAGTGGGATGGCTTAGGTGTCTCTGGTGGTTGCTTCCAGCCACAAGCTCCACAAGGTCTCGTCCTAAAGATGGCCAGCCCAGGTTTTTGTTTTACAAGATAAAATCAGGGCTCAGGACTACAAAAGGGCAAAAGCAAGAGTTGCAAAGCATGTTGAGGCCTAGGCTCTGCAATGTCACTTCCACCACATTCTGGTGGTCAAAGCAAGTCGTAAGGCTAGTTCAGAAATAAACTCCATCTTTTATTTATTTATTTATTTTTTTTTGAGACGGAGTCTCACTCTGCCGCCCAGGCTGGAGTGCAGTGGCCGGATCTCAGCTCACTGCAAGCTCCGCCTCCTGGGTTCACGCCATTCTCCTGCCTCAGCCTCCCAAGTAGCTGGGACTACAGGCACCCGCCACGTCGTCCGGCTAGTTTTTTGTATTTTTAGTAGAGACGGGGTTTCACCATGTTAGCCAGGATGGTCTCGATCTCCTGACCTCGTGATCCGCCCGTCTCGGCCTCCCAAAGTGCTGGGATTACAGGCTTGAGTAAACTCCATCTTTTGATAGGAAGCATTACCATAGTGAATGCTGTGTTGTAAGGCCCTGATCCTTCTTCCAGGACCAATGCACTCCTTCCCCATCCCCTGGAAGTATTGGCTGCTGATAGCACAGCTGAGTCCCTCCCCAGCAATTGCCCTCTGCCAAAGGGAGTTTCCTAACCTCAGGTTACACCGCTCGCTCCCTCAGGGGCACTCCAATCCAATGACTCACAACCCTTATCTCAATGAAAGACACCTCTGAGGATTCCTTCCATATCCAGAGCTCCCATGAGATTGACTAAGGCCACTCTTATAGCCTCTGTCCGATCCTGTTTCCCTCATGCCCTCACAGATAGTCCCAAGAGCATTCCTCAATAAATTGCATGCATGAAAATCTTCCTCACAGTCTGTTTCCCAAAAAACACAACCTTAAGACAGCAGCAAGTTACGTTTCAACCTACCATAGTTGCACAGTAAACCACTCAAAAACTTAATGGCTTAAAACAGCAACTATGTATTACTTCCCAGGAGCCTGCAAATTGGCTGAGCAGCTGGATGATCTAGGTGGCCCCATGCACAAGTTAGGTAGTTTGTAGTTTGCCCATTGAGTTGCCTTAGTTCTTCACATGCCTCATTCTGTAGCATGCTAGCCCAGGCTTATCCATATTGCAGATTGGCACAGGTTTTTTTAAATGGCTACAAATTCTTTCTTTCTCTATCTGCATGCCCTTGCAATGGGATGTTGCAGATCCTGTTGACCACAGAGGCATGCGTAAGCTCAGCAGAGATCATCTGAGGAAACCCAGACCAGAACTGAGCCACAGAATCATGGCAAATAATAAATGTTTATTGTTTTGAACCTCTGAGATTGAAGTGGCTTGGTTCACAGCAGAAGCTGCATATGTGAATGTAATATGCAGCGGTTAGCAAAACTGACCTTTCGTCACACCAACAAAGAATAATTTTATCAGCAAAAAAAGTATACAATATAAAATCACAAAAAGAATAAACACATGCCCAGAAAGATCAAAGTATTAGATGCGTAATTATTATCTTTTCCTGAAATTTTCCAATAATATTTCATTTCTATCCATTCTTTCATATAGTAGATATGGAAGTTTTAAGAAAAAATTCAATGAAGGAGGAGAGGTGAGTGTTCAGTTGAAGAAGTTACACTTCAACTTATTTTTCTGCCCATTAAGAAAACACTACAATCATTTTATTAGTTGGATACCAATATTCTGCAGAAGGGCATTTGAGGATGACTGTCTAATTTACCTATTGATTTTATTTTACACATTGATCTTGCCCTTTGGGGATGTTCTAGTCTACTTATAACTTCTTAGTGTCTTTCATCTACTCTCAGATCCATAAAATCTTTTGTAATGATCTTGCCAACTGTGAAACTTTGTTGACAACCTCTCTGGGCTTCTCTAGACTTTAAAATCATCCACTTCTACTTTTAAAAAGTAAAGTTGACTTAAACAGGCCTTATAATGATGGTGATAACGCCATTTCTCTTTGTTTACCAGTTATTTTCCACCCCCCAAGTCCTTCTTTTCTCTGAAACTGTGGATCAAGAAAACCATTCTTACCAGTCATTTCTGCTTTCTTCTTGACAACTTCTAAGTATCTTTTAAAGTTGTTCATACTGTGACACGAGTGAATCTGCTGAGTGGAATACTGGCCTCCCGTGAGATTAGAAGGTTTTCTTCATCTACTTATTCAACAAGTATTGATTGAGTGCCTGTGATATGAAAGGCATTCTGCTAGACATTCAGGAGCTACCAAGACATCTTCAGAGCCCTGACCAGTTAACCACACGTTCATTCTGCTGACTCTTCTATTTCTTCTCATATTCTGATTATTCACAAATTCTGTGTCCTGTGTACATTTTCTCTGTATGAGTCATCTCTTGGAAACTTAGCTCTGACTGAGCTTTGCTGAGTTGTGACCTTGGACATCATCAATTCTTGATGGGGCCGTGCTTCTTTGCCGCTCTTATAGATTTTTTTTCTGTTATCATTAAGCATTATTTGACTTGCTAATGTCAGTTATATTGTAACAGAATGGTAAGTATTGGCTGTTCATTAAAATAGCTGAGCACTGAGCTTTGAAAAGGCTAGAATTGAGATTTCAAGTCCTAGAGAGAGCAGAAAATATACTATTCTACTCAGAAGCAGGAATGTCACTCTAATTCTCGGCAGGAAAAAAAAATTGTTTTAAATAATGAATTGTATTTCTGCTTCCATGACTATTTCCAAAGCTGGTTGGCATTATAGCATAGTGGTTAAGCTTTAAGCCTCTAGAGTTCAAATTCTAGTTCTACCCTTTGTCAGTTATGCGACCCTGGGAATACACTTTCTAAGCCTCAATTCGTCCGTAAAATGGTGATAATGGAATTCAACTAATTAGGGAATAAATAAAATAATTCATGTAAAGTACTTAACATTTTGCCTCTTATGAAGTAAATATTTAATGAATAATAGTTATTATTATTATGTCTGCCTCCAATTCTGGCCTTTAATAAATGAAAGTCATTTGAGTTTCCATAAATATTTCTTTATAGGTTATAAATTTGGTCTTCTAAACTATTCTTATGATATAGTCATGCCTCTGATCAAGAAGAAATCATAAATTAATAAGCTTTGATCATGTAAATATAAACAGAAGATAGATAAATTTATTCCAACCCTATTATCTTTAACTGAATTCTAATCATATTCCAAACAAAAACATAAATATTCTTTACTTCACACATGCTATTTTGTTATCATTAGGAAAGTGACTTCTCGGGAGTTATATAATGAAATGGAAGAAAATTCCAGCATTTCTGATTTACCTTCAGGTACCAATCTGAAAAGAGCATGACTTTCAAAATTCACATGGAAAATAAAAAGATAAGAATATTCAGCTTTTGGAAATGTAATCTCTAAAGCTTTAATACAACTTACAGTTCTTTTTTTAAAATGTTATTGTATACAGAGATAATATCCTTATAAAACCATAACAGCAAAATTAAATGGCCAATATAAATTCCCAGAACAGCCAAAGAGAAAATGAAATGAAAATAAAATGTGTGTTATTGGGTTTCTCATTCAGAGCAAAGCTGTTCAGTTTCTGCAATATTTGGAAGCTATAACAAAGTTTTTCACACAACTGTTTTATCATTTAAATTTGCAAAATATGTGTGACAAATCCTGAGGAGACAAAGAAGACAAAAGTGAAGTTCACTGAGAGACAGAAAGCGCCCGCGAACAGAGACGCTAATCCTGCAGTTTTACCTAGGGGTTTTGCATCTGCTGAAGGAGTTTAACACCGTGCTTCTCTGAAATCTCTAAAGCAACACTTTCTGAGGTAAGGCACGGTGGCTTCTGTGTGCAATTCTAGGGACATATTCTCTCAGCAAGCAATGCAGATGTAGATAAAGAACTTCATCCGCCAACTGAGTTTGAAAAAGAAGACCTGATGTTTGAAGACACTAAGAAGATTAAAGCATTAGATTTTTTTTTTCAAGCTTCAAAACGATCATCTTCCAGATGGTCCTTATTGAGAGAAGGGAGTTTGTTGGTTTTAAATGTATAAGACAAGAAACCTTAGACTCCCAGGATGTGACCCTCACAGAATTTGACTTTTATTTTGGTTTCCTGAGTAAAGCCCTTGACTGTGGCACCCAATACCAAGTGCAGAAACAGAGTAGCTTCAGAGAAACTCCCAGCAATGTCCCACGTAGTCCTTCTCGCCTAGGACAAGCCAGTACCCGGAGGGGCACTAAAATGCCAAGCCCTTGCCAGAGGTTGTCAGCGTGATTCAAACAGCAGCGACTGCAGAGTTTAAGACATGTGAAAAATAAATCCCTCATCACTCCCACCAGCTCACTCAGTGTTCTCTCTGTCAGTTATGTAGGCAGAACGAAGGAGAAAGCCTGGTTTTACTGACATGTTCATAAGATAAGGTCCAAGGGCCACGCTATCTAAGCAGTTGAGGTGGGACTTGTACCCAAGGAGATGAGAAAGAGGGTGGTTGCAGGTAGCACAAAGAACACAGGCAAGGTTGAAGGTGGAGGGGCTTCATCGAAACTTTCAGTCAGGTCTCTGCTAAAACACCACCTTCTCAGAGCAGCCCAGTTCACAGGAGACAGTGCCGCCCCTCACTCTTTACTCTTGCTCTGCTTAATTTGTCTCTGTAGCACTCCCTAGAGTTGTATTATAAATACATTTGTCACTCCCTAGAGTTGTATTATAAATTTATCTGTCTATTGATTTATTTGTCTATTCATCATCTCTTCATTGATTACCTACTCTAGCAGACCTATACTAGGCACTGGGATTATAGCACTGTATTAAACAAGTGCCTGCTCTTAGGGAACTTGTATTCCAGTTAGGGTTGAAGAGAAAGACTGAAAATGAGGAAATCAACAAGTAAATCCAATGTCTGTCAGATAATGATTGGTGCCCTAGGGAAAAAGCAGGAAAGGAGGGCAAGAGAAGACAGAACCTGGAGAGTGGGAATTTATCAGAATCATCAGGAAGGCCTCACTGAAAAGACAGCATGCAGACAGAGTGCTTCAGGAAGTGAGGGGGAGACACACATGGCCATCTGGGAGGGAAGAGTGTTCCAGGCGGTGCAGACAGCAAGTGCAAAGGCCTTGAGGCAGAAACATGTTAGGTGTGTTGCAGGAGCCATCAGGGGGCAGTAAGCTGGGGAAGAGGACGTGGCAAAGAGTGAGGGTGATGAGGTCAGAGCAACAGTGAAGTGCCAGATCATAGAGAGCTATTGTGAAGACTTTGCCTTTATTTTTGAGTGAGATAGGAATTCATTGATCAAGGGTCACAAGATAAAATATAGAATGCTCTGTAAATTTGAACTTCAAGTAAACAATAGCTTTTTTTATACAAGCATATCCCAAGTATTGCATGAAACATACACTAAAAAAGTGCTGTTGTTTATCCGAAATTTGAATTTAATTGAATGTCCTGTATTTCTATTTGCTAAATCTGGCAGCCTTCTATTGGAGGGTTTTGAGCAGACTGACAAAATTTGGCTTAGGTTTTAAACAGGATTGGTCTGGTTGCTGAGGTAAGAATAGACAGTAGTGGGTCAAAGTAGAAGCAGGGAGACCCCATAGGAGACTATTACGTAATCCAAGATGTTGAGGCCTTTCCCAATGCTGAGGAAGGAAGGAAGGAAGGAAGGAAGGAAGGAAGGAAGGAAGGAAGGAAGGAAGGAAGGAAGGAAGGAAGGAAGGAAAGAAGGAAGGAAGGAAGGAAAGGAAGGAGGAAAGGAGGGAGGGAGGGAGGGAGGGAAAGGTACTTCAGCTTGACTAGAGTGCGGAGCAAAACTTAAAGTGGGCCAAGGGGAATTTTTGCTGGAAATGTCCATTGAGGCCAGATCAGAGCAGGCTTTTAATGCCACACAAGAGATTTGTACTTCATGTTTTAGGACATGGGAAGCCCTTAGAGGTTTTGGAGAAGGTGAGTAACATCAGACCTGGTCTTAGAAGCACACTCTGCTACCACTGTGTTAGAGAGGGTAGATAGCAGAGACAAGGAAACCAGTTCCAGGGCTGCACGATCTCTGGTTTAGAGGTGCTGAGGCCTGAACATGTGAAGGGCCTGCGGGCTTGCTCTTCACTAGCCCTAGAAAGATGTTCTTCTTTATCAATAGCCCCAATACCAAAAGTATTCAATATATCTGGGCTCCTGAAATGAAAAACAAAACATGTAGAGATTCACACACCACAAAAACTCATTGATCTAAGAAATAAGAAGATATGCTCCTTCTTGCACTCATCCCTCCACGACATATGCACATTCATCTGCACACCTGAGCGTCTTTGTGCCCCACACATGCCAGCGTGCTCATAGATAAGTCATCAGAAATGGAGGAACAGAGGTGATTTTCATTAAACCATTTGATGATAACCCGTCCCAAACCCCTGTTTGAAACCTTCCAGCAGATTCACCCAGGATTAGAGAATGCTCAGTGGTCTAACTCCTGCACAGGGGCCTTGGTAGCAACACCACCAGTGCCCACTGTGGGGCATTTGCCATGTGAGGGGGCTCACCATTCTTCACATTCTGGGAGAGGCCTTCCACTATGGTAGCCTCCTCACCTCTCCCCACCTGCCTCGCCTACTCTGCCCAGCAGAGGAGAAAAGATCTATCCGACTGATGAGTTTCAGAGGGAAAAAACAAGTCTTCTTGGCTCAGCCTCTTCTCTCCTTCCTGGAGGCACCATTTCTGCCCCTCCATATGCCCCCAGTACCAGCAGCTGTCAGCTGCTCCAGGGACTAGGCAGGTAGGTCTAACTCGAAAGCGAGGTATTAGCAAGGCTGCATGGCCACAGCTTCAGTGCTGCATTTTCCAGCCCAGTGTTACCAGTAACAGACACAGTGTTTTGCTCTGCATCTTTCTGGGTCCACTATCCTTCTCTTAATTGGTTCTAAACTCAGGAAAGGAAGAGAGGGCTGCTCTTTCACACTTTTATATTAGTAGGGCAAAGGCTAAGTTGCTGTAACAGTAGCCCAAGAGGTCAGTGGCTTAAATAAGACAGAAGTGTGTTTGCCTCACACACAGGAGAGGTGAGCAGTCTAGACTGGTGGCAGGTTCCACTTCACACACTCTTTGGGGACCCAGGTTCTCCATCTCAGGTCCTGGCATCCCCAGTGTTAGCCTCACAAGCATGATGAAGGCTGGGTCACACTGCTTATCCACCCCAGCCCACAGGAAGGGAGATGAGAGGATAGAGGAACCAGTGCACAATGTCATAAGGCCACGGCCTAAAGGTGGTACGTGTCACTTCCACATCCCTTCAAACCCAGTACGATGACCAAAGCTGCCTGTGAGGACAAAGGATGTCTCTAGCTTGGTGGCTCCACCCGCCCATCCACTCCACCTCTCATTTATTTGGATGATTCACTGATTCCAGCATTCACTGTGTGCTTTCACAAGATAGAATAATAACATCCACATAGCTGCACAATGCTGGGCTGGATGGAGCATCAGTGAAGAGCATGGTCATTCTTGAACAATGTCATTATGAGGAAGCGGCTCTTTCATCCTGCTCCTTCTCAGTGGGGCTGCGTGGTGCTCTTCCTATTCTAGGGGGCAAATGCTTCTCTACCATTCTAGGGGGCGAAGGAGTTGAGTTTTCACCACCTAGCAGCCATGAGTGGGAGCCAGGTCTCAGCTTTGCCTGACACATAGAAGGCACTTGGAGATATTTGGAGCACTGAACAAATGAGTGGGTGGGTGGGTGGATGTGATATCAGTCCTCTTCTCAGGCTGATGCTTGCTCCTGCGGGCTATGCCAGAGCATTGTGCATCTTCCAAAGCAGGCCATCTCTGGGTAGGAACACTCTGAGGCATGGCCAGCAAGAAATAAGACCTAAGCAGAGAAAGCATGATCAAATAAGCACGAAAAAAATAAATAAATAAAATTTTAAAAACCTTAGCTCTTTGTCTTCTTTGTTGTGGAGAGCCCTGCCATGAAAATGACACTGGGCTTATTCCCTCCAGTATCTACAAGTTTTAGAAAATCCCCTTTCTGAAGTCTTTTCTGTCTGATGTTGGCTATTTCTCTGGGATTTATGTCATAAAGGAAGATAAACAACAAGGGTTTGTCTGCGCCTCATGGTGGAGGGTGTGTCTGTCTGCACAGGCAGGCCCTGGGTGGGCTGGTTTATCAACCTGCCGAGGATGCCACCCTGACTAAGCTGGCATTTTGATTGCAGCAGCAGAGAGAGAACTCACCATTTGTTGACTAGAGATTGAGATTTTCCAGTCCTCAACTAGGATAAACCAAGATGCTCTTGTAGCATGCTGGGCTTCACTGACAAGTTCCATGCCCCAGTTTTCCCTCTTATGAAAGAAGGTCAGGTACCAATTCACCATGTAGAGCTGTTTTGAAGAAAAAGTAAATAAAAAGACGTGGCAGGTAACTGCAATCTCCCAGGCCCCACTTGAGGTCTGCCTCATTCCTTCGGTTCTCTTACCCTATGTGACCCCATTTTTTATGCTACTGATCTATCAAAGCAGCTGAGATCCCATAAGAATAATAATCCCACCTTCTGAGCTACCATCCAAAGAAGTTCATGAAGTGCACGGTGTTAGGAGGACCCCGAAGGGGATGTAAATTCATAGGTCTGCCTTCTTGGTAATGTCCTTTAACAGACTTTTAAACCTCCCTCTTACAAAAGAACTCGTCTTAGTGGGCAGGTAAGAAGCCTGAGGAAGAAAGAAGATTTCAGTGGAATTGATTTTATCCTCCTAAGTACACCGGGAGTCCAAAGATCAAGCCACAAGTGCTACAAAGTAAAAGGGAGCATTACCTTGCATTTGGAGACACTCTCATCCTGCCCTGAATCAGAAAGAAGGTAAGGAGGGAGGGAAGGAAGGAAGGGAACTGAGGAATGAAAGAAGGGAGGAAAGGAGGGAGGGAGGAAGGGAAGAAGGAAGGAAGGAAGGAAGGAAGGAAGGAAGGAAGGAAGGAAGGAAGGAAGGAAGGAAGGAAAAGGGAGGGTTTTATTTCTCTGTTCCCACTGGCCTCTCCTTCAGGGCAGACTTTGCTGCAACCTTCACCAGCTCAGGCATTGACATTGGCTTAACTGGGCCCTGACACTGGCAGAAAAGCACTGCCCTTGGCTGTTGGGTGCCCCAGAGGATTTGGGAGGCACAGGGCCCTCTCCCTCCTCTAACTGGCCCTCAGGCTATGGGTCCAGAAAGCATCACCACCAAGGAGGAAAAACAGAAAGTTGGGGAACCCAAGGGACCGAGATTGCTGAAATTTGAGACCAGAATGCCTATATCCTCTGCTTATTTGTTGTAAGCACCTGAGCACAGGCTCTCCACTTGCTGTGAAAGGCCATGGCAAACATTTTGTACCTAACCAGGAGAGAATTTTCTTCTTGACACAGTTCTGCAGGAGGAAGCCAAGCTCTCCCTCTGAGAGGTCTGAGTATTGCGTGTCGAGTACTCTCCCGAATGCTTCTGCTCCTCATCCGGCACAGACAGCCCCGAGCAGTATCGGGATTGAAACTGACCCCTCTGGCTTCTGGTTCTCCCAGCTCTTTTGGGGCTGAGGGCAGGGAACAACATGTTTCTCACCCCACCCCAGAATGGGCCCACTCCAGATGGAGAGGCAGACAGACAAAGCCCCTTAGGTCTAGTACAGTGGTTCTTAGACTCTGTGGCATATCAGAATCACCAGAGGAAACATTTACCAGCCTGATGACCAGGCCATCCCAGACCAACTAAGCCAGGATCTCTGGGGCTGGGACTAGTCCCCCCAGGTTCACACTGGAAATCTCCTGAGATGTTTTTCAAGGTATGGATACTCCATTCACAGTAACAAAGAAAACCATCAATGGGGTGACTGCACATCTTCATTCTGTCTCCCCTCCTGAGCCCTCTCCCATCAACAGCCGAGGCCCCTGGCATCCTCAGGCACTGGCCAGCCAATAATTTGGGATTGGAAACACTGATCTAGTAAGATAATAATAATAACAACTACCTTGTGCTCTGAACCTGGCATTCTAGGAAGAGCCTTTACGAACAGCAGCAAATTCAATCCCCTAAAAACCTGAGACAGTGCTCTCCCAATTTGGGAAACAATCTCTGGGAAGTTAACTGACTGCTATGTGACATGGAGGGAGGAAGGAAAGAAAGGGAGGGTTTTATTTCTCTGTTCCCACTGGCCTCTCCTTCAGGCTGGACTTTGCTGCAGGCTTCTCCAGCTCAGGCATTGACATTAGTTTAGCTGGGCCCTGACGCTGACAGAAAAGCACTGTCCTTGGCTGCTGGGTGCCCCAGAGGATTTGGGAGACACAGGGCCCTCTCCCTCCTCTAACTCGCCCTCCGGCTATGGGTCCAGAGAGCATCACCATAAAAGTGCCAGAATTCCAACTTAGCTCAACTGCACCCATGGTCATGGTTTGTAACCATTTTGCCTCAAATATTCCATATTTTCTTTATTGATATCCAATGACCTGAACCTACCAATTTTCCAAAAGCCAGTTCTCAAAAACAAAAAACAAACAAGCAAACAAACAAACAAAAAAAAAAACAGTTTACCAAAAGCTAATTTGCTAACTTATCAAGTTACCAAAAATGTCCACAAACCATCTACAGAGTTTATAGCCATATTGGTGCATAGGTGGTTTCAACAAATTTTGGAGATTTTTGCCCCAGTATTTAGTTTTGATATCTCTAGTCTGTTGAGAGGTAGACAGAGGCCTTGGCCCTCCACAGCAATAGCCTTCTGCCCCTGAGGCTGGCTCCTCACCATGTCTGTTCTGCTTCACCTGCTCACATGTGCCCAACCCCAAACCCAACTCTTGGCCACACTAAGAAAAGAAGAAGGTGAGAGAGAGAGGTTCCTTTAAGCAGGGTCACAGAGCAATGCTACTCCAGCCAGCTCTCCTAGACTTAGCAGAAGTTATTTCTCTGTCAGTTTGAGCTAAGCCAGTTCTTCATTAAATTGATTTTCAATGAATTGACAAGAACCCTCCAATTGAAACCCCTATGCACTGCTGTGGCATCCTGTCACTGGCTAAGGTGAGCATTTATTATGCTGAACTATAAATGCTTCTTTACTTCCTCCTGCTTCTTTACTTCCCTCCTGTGACCTTAAGGGCAGGGACCCCTCCATCCCCAACCTTTCACTTTTGTGCCTCCAGCACCTAACACAGTAGCTCCCTTATTGCTGGGAACCATAACATTTATTATTCGAATCAGGAATGAGAGTGAGAGTGAGGGCTAACTCGATGGGATACGAAGACCACTGGCATAAAACAAGACTGTCCTGAGCAATATGGAGCAGGGTCATTCACCTAGTAGTAGACACTCCAGTGCTGGTTGGATTCATTAAATCAAGAACCTTGCATGATATGAACCAGCTCCTTGAGTGCTGAAGGTGCTTGTCCCACATCTACTTTCAAAGCCCGGTGCCATTGAAGGGCACCTGGCATGGAGCAAGCACTCCATAGATACCTTTTGAATTGAACTAATACATTGTATTAAAACACTTATGTAGTTGGCATCAAGGATGGTGTTGTGGGTTACACTGTGTTCCCCCAAAAGATATGCTCGTGTCCTAACTGCTGGTGATGATGATGTGACCTTATTTGAAAATAGAGTCGTTGTAAACGTAATTAAGGTAAAGTGAGCTTGTATTGATCTAGGATGATCCAAATCCAGTGGCGGATGTCCTTACAAGAAGAGAGGCATTAGACAGAGGCACACAGGGGAGAACACCGGGTGAAGACAGGCAGATGTTGGGGTGATGGACCTCCAAGACAAAAAGCACTAAGGATTGCAGCAACCAGCAGAAGTTAGGGAGAGACATGGAGCAGGTTCTCCCTTACAGCCTCCAGTAGGAGGCAACCCTGCCAACTCCTTGATTTTGAACTTCTGGCCTCCGCTACTGTGAAAGAATAAATTCCTATTATTTCGAGCCGTCCAGTTTGTGGTAACTTGTTACAGCAGCCACAGGAAATGAATACAGATAACACATTTTCATTGTGAACATGTGAATAGAATAGAAACAGAAGTACCAACGTTGTAACCTGACATACACAGTGCTTCCTCCTTCCCCAGCCCTCTCCCTAGCCTCATTTCCTACTCTGCTCTCCTGGGCACCCTCTACTGCAGTCATATGGACCTGTTCACCACTCCAAGGGCATGATTTGACATCTCATAATTCTGTACCTTTACCTAGGCTGTTTCCTCTCCATTTATTTTTCTTCCTTTCTTTCTTTTTTTTTTTTTTTTTTTTTTTTTTTTGAGACAGAGTCTTGCTCTGTCACCCAGGCTGGAGTGCAGTGGCCAGATCTCAGCTCACTGCAAGCTCCGCCTCCCAGGTTTACTCCATTCTCCTGCCTCAGCCTCCCTAGTAGCTGGGACTACAGGCGCCCGCCACCTCGCCCGGCTAGTTTTTTGTATTTTTTAGTAGAGACGGGGTTTCACCGTGTTAGCCAGGATAGTCTCAATCTCCTGACCTCGTGATCCGCCCGTCTCGGCCTCCCAAAGTGCTGGGATTACAGGCTTGAGCCACCGCTCCCGGCCTATTTTTCTTCCTTTCTTTCTTTTTCTTTTTTTCTCTTTTCTTTTCTTTTTTTTTTTTTTTTTTAAGATAGGGTTTCACTCAGACTGGAGTGTAGTGGTGCAATCTCAGCTTATTGCAACCTCTGCCTCCTGGGCTCAAGCAATTCTCCTGCCTCAGCCTCCTGAGTAACTGGGACTACAGGCACACACCGTTGTGCCTGGCTAATTTTTGTTTTGTTTTGTTGTGTTTTGTTTTGTTTTTTTAGAGACAGGGTTTCACCATGTTGCCCAGTCTGGTCTCAAACTCCTGAACTCAAGTCATCTACCCACCTTGACCTCCCAAACTGCAGGAATTAGAGGTGTGAGTCACTGGGCCCAGTACGCACTTGTCTTTGAAGTCTTAGCTTAACAGCTAATTCCTCTGGAAGCCTTCTCTAGCTGTCTCAGGAAGAATGATGAGCTTCCTTCCATGAAGTCCTACAGACTGTTCCTCTCTCTTTCCTGGTGTTCCTTGCAATTATCTTTATTCTTGTGTATTCCCCTTTCGGGGGCTGAGCCCTTCCAGGAGCTATGCCTCACTTCTCTCTGAATCCATGGTGCTTAACACATTGCTTAGCATGGGTAAGGACATTGTATTAGTCTGTTTTCACACTGCTATAAAGAACTACCTGAGACTGTGTAACATATGAAGAAAAGAGGTTTAATTGACTCACAGTTCAGAGTGGCTGGGGAGGCCTCAGGAAACTTAAACTCATGGCAGAAGGCAAAGGGAAAGCAAAGCATGTCTTACACGGCAGCAGGAGAGAGAGAATGAAGGGGGAAGTGCCACACTTGTAAATCACCAGATCTTGTGAGAACTCACTGTCATGAGAACAGCATGGGGGAAATCCACCCCCATGATTCAATCACCTCCCACCAGGTCTCTCCCCGGCATGTGGGGATTACAATTTGACATGAGATTTGGGTGGGGACACAGAGCCAAACCATATCAGACGTCATATGAATTCAAGTGACAGGTAGGAGAAACTTGAATCTAGGGAGCTGCATGAGCTCAGCAAGTAGACAACAGAGTGCGCAGCTGGTTGAGGCTGGAAGATAAGGCTAGGAAAGCAGGTTGGAGCCAGATTGTGAAGAGTCTGAGAAGCCGTGAAGATAAGTTTAGACCTTATTCTGTAGACTTCTAAGAGCCTGGGGGGTTTTTCATCCATGGCCTGATGGGACATGTGCAGTGGAATATTATGGCAGTGTAGCAGACAGGCCAGAGTGGAACATGTGTACGTGTTGAAAAGCTCAGCTGGAAGGCATTTGCCCTTCCAGGCAAGAGAAGCAAAATGAATGAACTACAATAGAGGGTTCAGATGGACTCGAGAGATGCGTCTGAGACACAATTAGGAGCCTTTACAGCCAAACTGTTGGGCAAAATAGTGGAGAAAATAAACCAAGGAGGGCCTCAAGGCCTCCAGCCTATGCATATGGATAGGCAATGGCACCATCCATTATGAGAGGAATGCTCAGGAGAAGGACGTGCTTGGAGCAGGACTGGGATATCCGGAGAGTGAGTTCTGTTCTGGACCTACCTGGGGATTCCCTCCTGGGGATTCCCAGAAGCCACTGCATATGTGGTTCTGCAGCTCAGGGGAGAAAGCAGGTTGGAGAACCAGTTGTGGGAGGCACAGACAGGTAGGGGTAGAGTGGATGAGATCCTCCAAGGAGAGTGTGCACTGCAAAAGGAGAAGTGGGTTGTGGCAGGCCCCCAGGAACACCAATAGCACACAGGAGCTTCTCCATAAGGCCGTCCCTGGACTTCCTTCCTCTGATCCAGCAATGAGGGGGCCCTGTGGTTCTGCAGCTGTCTGCCCTCAGAGTCCTCTGGGCTGCCTCCAGAACAGCTCTCCCACGAAGAATAATTCTTTCAGTTTACCATCTCTCAAAATTATTTTTCTGTTTGCTAATAATATTCAGGCCCCAAACCCTGTCTCACCAGCTTGAGTTTAATGTGATGAAAATCCATATTCACCTTGAACAGGCTATTTCAGATAATAGATATTTATTTGATCAGACTCCATTATGCCCTCAGCTACCTCCCTGCCTACAACAAAAGAGGCTCAGCCCAAGGTTTCAGAGACCATTGTTCGAGGTCCTTCAGTCCCTGGAACACAGTAACCACAAGAAGAGGCAGATTAAAAATTAATGAATGTGCTGTACTCGATGTCTCGCAGTCAAGGATATTTAAGTAGATAAAAGAGCAAGTGGGGGAGGGGAAGGTTTCATGGCTAATGGTTTTCTTTATAATTATTAGGTGGGAAAAATGGGTGAAGGAGGTAGGGGAAGGGGCAAGGCAATGAAGACAGAATGAAAGGCCTGCATTAAGAGGCAAGACCAGCAGAGACGAGCCTCTGTGGACAACTGGGGTATTTTTAGGCTTGGATTGTGCAGGGGGCGGTGCACAATGACGTGCGGAGGACGAAGACGAAGGAGCAGAACGTTTCCACCCAGGCAGCCTCGCCCAAAGCCAGGCTGGTCCTGACTTGAATAATGAGGCTGTTTGGACTAGCCCGAGGCCAGTAGCAGAGACTTATGTAACAAAACAAAATTAAAAAGTCTTTGGCTTATCTACCATCCTCAAAGAAAATAGGAGGCTTCCGACACTTTGTCATTTTTTTGTAGCCATGGAGTAGTTTAGTGCAGCAGCACTGTTGTGGTTACCATCAAAGGAAATGTGTGTTTCCTAATGAGAAGTAAATTAAAATGCCAAAAATCAAATAAAACCACCCCCATTCCAAACACACACACACGTTTGCTGAACCCTGAGTGGAAGAGACAATACTCTTTTTAATGAACTACAAGATCAACCGGATTTACCCCCATCTTCCCAAAAGAGCACCTAGTTAACTAGAAGTAAATCTAAATATTTTCTAATACTGCTGAAGTATTGCAAAACCCAGAACTTCAAGAGGTTTTCCAAATCAAGCCTGAAGCAACCAAAGATTGTGTTTGGTTCAAGTCGTGCTCATAAAATATACCACTATGCTATTTTAAGGAAACAACTAAAATGTTGTAGATTAACTCCCTATAGAGAACAGAGTATGCCTAGGCTGAGGAATTGGTTAAGCATTATATTATCTGTGAAACAGCCTGGCTTTTGGTAAATTAGATCAGATGGATAGAGCTTGGGGAGCTGCAGAGCCAAAATCAGGGCTGGGATGGCCTCATGTTTGGTTTGGGACCATGAGCCGAAAGACCGTGGAGAGACAAGGGTGCCTCCCTTTCCGTGAGGTGGAGCTGATGTGAGGGTGCCTTTTCAAAGCACATAATCCATCCCAAAAGGCAGAGCCTGCTGAGGTCCCCAGCACAGGGGCTTGTGACATGACTCATCCCAGGGAGATTTATAAATCTACAGGTGCTCAGATCTGACCTACAGACTCAGATCCAATGGCTGGGGGTGGTGGGGAGGTGAAACAGCTCTGGCATCTGTGGTCATCAAAGCTCTCCCCGGTGGTCTCAATGTGCAATCATGCTGAGGGCCCTGCCGTTGCCCATCCTATCCCGAGGCTGAGTCCCCTTCCCTTCCATTCACTTTTCTCCCTAGGCCAGGCAATGCCATTAATACCCCCTCCTCCACCAAGTGTCTGCAGATGGTGCAAAGCCCAGTCACGCTGAAAGCTGAGAGTCGGTGATTGTCTCTAAGTGAGGAGTGATGCAATCTGATTTGTATTTTAGGAAAATAACCATGTAGGCAGGATGGCAGAAGGAGTGAGAGCCTGGGGGCAAGGAGACCAGTTGGGCACTTGACCGCTGTCAGCTCTCAAGGCCAGGAAGGAAGCGGGCCCAGGGATTGGAGGATATGGGAGAGAGTCTGAAAACATGTCTGAGATGGTGACTGTATGTGAGGGGGCGAAGGCAAGGGAGGAGCTGATGGTAAAATTTCAAGATGGCAAAATAAGGTTAAGAGTGAAAAAATTAACTAAAAATAAGATCAACTGTTTCAGGGAAGGAGAAAGGGCACCATCAGCCTGGAGTGCTTGTCCTGCTTTCTCATCTTAGGCCTTGGAAAGGCTGGAGCAGGTTAAACAGAGCCGACATTAGACTTGATGCCATGGATTGATATTGCAATAATTTGAGTTGGTGTCTAGACTCTGAACTTCTAAAGGCCAGGAATGGGTCTGGTTCACCTTTTTTAGTCTCAGCACTTAGCCCCATAGCATGTAATAAGCACACAACATTTTTGCTACAAAGACAAGTGGCAGAATGGAACTGGGAACAGCCACACTGGGAAATCTCACTGTTATCAAGCCAGCCTTATGACAAAGATAGTTTCACATAAAGAGGAGCCAAAACTCCTCATTCACCTGGGCTGCAAATGGCTTGCATGCCCATGATGATGCCAGCAGCGTGCTTTAGGAGGAAGCGTTAATGAGGAAAGGTTTTTAGGCTTGAGGTGTCATGCTTCAGTTTCCAGTGTGGGCAGCCTCTGACAAAAGCCGCTGTCCATGGTAGGTGCTGCCTCTGAATGTGGGAGAGGAGGCAGGCAGATGGGGCATGAGATCACAGCTTGCTTCTGTCCTTGTTATGGACATGCTGAGGCAGAGGTAGAGGGGCATGGAGGGGCTAGAAGTAAACTTAGCCAGCAGAACCTGCGGAAATGGGGGGCAGGCCACTTGGCTCAACAACAGAGGAAACTCCCTTGAATGGGATGCATGGTGGTGGCTACAGCTATGAAAGGATCATTTGCCAGAGCACAGGGAGACAGATTCTACGTGCTTCTTCCCAACTGCTCTTCTTCGCCTCAGATCTCCCTGCAACACTCCTTTCTTTTCCTAAGTTTCCTAAAATGACACCACAAATATGTTTAATTAATTAGTCAATCAATAGCCAGTGATTATCAGACAGCTGCTATGTGTGTACTTAGAGGAAGCTGCAATGTGCAAACTGGGGGGTGACCCAGACCAGTATGTATCTGACCTCAAATGTGCCTCGGGCAGCATTTGACCTGATGTTCCTATCCCATCTCTCCTTACAGATGCTTTCTAAGTGATTTAATCCCTCCTGTACCAATACATTGATCAGGTCAGCTACAGTTATATTTTTCACATAAAATCGCCCTGTCTGATTTTTTTTACTGTGAGCCATTTCCCTCTCTCCACCACCACAATCCCACTCCAATCCTCATGGGAGACAGTGTCACATTTGCCAATTAAAAGCACGATATCCATTCTTCTTTGTCTGCAGTACTGTGAAAGCTTCATTTTCACATTTCTCTTTGGCTGGAAGTGTTAACTTCCAGTTGCAGGAGGTGAGGGTGGGTTTTCCTTTCCCTGTCTATGAAAGTCAGTATACATTTATACTCACTTTCTTTGCCCTGCAGGTTTGCCACTTGAATTTCTCAGAAGTCAGCAAAATTCTGTGCCAGGCAGAGTCTAGGGGAGCTGTTGTTGACAGCTTGGGAGGGCAGAAAGGAAATAATAGGGAGAATGGGGGAAGAAAATGAATAAAGAGGAGAGCAAGAGGAAAAATAACTCTGGAGGCAAAAGGGAATTGCCCAAATGGTTTTGGAAACAACACACTGGCTCCTGTTGTATGGGCTTTTGTTTTCAATGTCTTGAAATCTGTCACCACCTTATTTATTTCGTTCTGCGAGCCTGCTCCATGTCTAAGCAGACCCCCTGCAAAGGCATCCATCATGGAAATGAAGCTGTGTTGCAATAAAACACAACTAAACTGAAGGGAAGAATTTAAGCTATGAGACAAGGAAAAATATTAACATATAAATATTCAGAGCCTTGCCCTCTTCCCTGCCTGAGAGAGTTCTGGGCTTTTTCTAAGAGCATAACAGAAGCTGTGTGGGGGAGGACCTCAAAGTCTGGCTAGGTTGGTTTCAGAAAGAGCAGAGAGTATATATGTAAAAGAGCAGGGGATGCAGGACCCTGCCCCCACCTACTGGTTAGGTAAACAAGAGGAAGGAAGGAGAGAGACTGCAGAGGAGCAGGGGAGAAGCTGCTGTACTGGGTATGGGGGAAGGAGAGAAAGAATTTCTAGTTTTCTGTGCATTACGACTGGTATGCATCTTCAGCATTTTCTCAGTAAACTATAGTGAAGACTTGAGTTACTTTTAAGTATTTTGGGGTGATAGATTGTACTTTGAATGTGACTCCATACAGAGGAAGAGCCACACGGCAGCTCATCTTTGTATGGGCCACAGATATGTCCTACATCATTGTAGACACTAAGTCTGAGAAATAGCTGGCAAGGAAAGTGGAGTCAGTGGGAGAGGGATGTTCAGACAGGAAAAAAAAAAAGTGGAGGAAACAAGACATTCATGATGGTGTAAAGAAGCCAGGCTCAATTTTCCATCACACCATCCTTGAATATTAAGCTTTGTCACTCAGGGAGCACCATCAATCACGAGGCCCAAGGTGTTACTGAGACCCAGAGAGCCGCAGGACCCCAAATCTGCTCTCCATGAAACAACCTCCTTCTTGTCACTCAATGTCGGTCGGTGGTTTCCTCTGTGACCAAAGCAGCACTGCTGACCCTCATAGGCTAATTGGGAGGTGCCATGGTAGTGAGGGCAGGATTCATCTGCTGGAAAGGCCATTAACCACCCTTTACCAGGGGTTAGAGCCTCCCTCTGGTCTCTCCCTTGGCAGTTTCTCCAGATGTATCCACCATCTTGAGGGCCAAAGGGAACCTGTGACAGAACAAGCTCTGCTTAGGGTTTATTGAAGTTATTAACAAATTACCATCAGGAAGAATTCACTTTATAGCCAAAAGAAGTGCTCCGTTCCCAAAAGTCACCATTCAGGATATTTGAGGGGAGAACTATTTGAGAGTTGCCAGGGAAGTGGGCAGGGGAAGCTCCCAGGCTTGAAGCCACAGCTCCAGCTTCCTAGCTTTGAAAGCTGCATGCGTGGGACTCTATCTGGGCCCTCTGGACAAAGAGCCTGCCACTCAGGTAGGAGTTGGGAAGCACCAGGCTGTTAGAGGGCTTGACCCTGAATACACAGGCTCCAACTCTCACCACCCCTGCTCTCCACCCCAACCTCCTCAAGTAGAAAGTGGGAATTCTCTCACCCTATGAGACGTCATTTTCTCAAAACAGCCATGGCGATCCTACTCCGAGATCTCAACCTCTAAGAGTGGCCCAGGGAGCCCCATTTCTTCCTGAGGCCCAGGGTCAAGTTTTGGTGCCCAGTAGTTAAAATTGTGTAAACACCGTGATCTCTGTTAAATGCTATACAAAATATATAGATAAAAGATTAAAAATGTAACCCATGGCTACTCGAGAGTTAATCTTATTTTTTCCATCAAATAAAACTTTTCTATTTTCTCAATTTTAAGCCATAATCATTTGTAACTTTGGCAATCACAAAATCTCTCTATTATTGTGGAAATAATTAAAAGCCCTTGCTCTGCCCCTGATTACCCAAGAGTAATTACCCTCTCTAAGCCTTTGTCTTCTCATCTGTGAAATGAGAAAGTTGTGTGTGTGACTTGCTTGCTAAGATCCCATTTAGCACCAATACTCTGGAAATCTGTGAGAAATTTGATTACAAGTTATACTAATTTAGCCACAAGAGAGTATCATCCTTACAAACCTCTGAGGAATCCCAATTATGTGTATCTAACTTGACAGAAAAAAAAAATTAAACTTGGCTTGGCATGGGGGACATCATCATATATATTAATTCTATTTTCTCTTTTGGAGAACATAATGGTCCATTCATTTATTAGACATTGCTAAGGGCCTATTATGTAGTAGGAACCCTGCCAGGTGTTGTTATAATCTTCACAACAATTGTATAGTATTGATGTATTAGTTAAAGTAATGCTAGCTGCTGTAACAGACAAACCACCAGCTCTCAGTGGCTTACTACAAGAGATGCTTGTATCTCACTCACATGAAGCCCAAAATAGATATTCCTTATTTGGATGGAGGGATGAGCTCTCCCAAGTGATGACTCAGGGGGGCTAAGACTCCCCCATATTGTGTCTCTGTTGTTTTCAAGATTTGGCTTATTAGGTTACAGTTCTCAACTACCTTAATTTGTCAGAATGGGAAGCATGGAGGGCTTTTAAGGGCCGGGTACTGTGAGTGGCCCTCATAATCCCTGCTCATATTCTATTGGCTCTACTCAGTCACGTGACCAGCTATGACAGGTTTGGTGATCAGCTGTCAGTCTTTGCCTCGACAGGCTTTACCATCACTTTGTTTTATTTTATTTTATTTTATTTTATTTTATTTTTATTTTATTTTATTTTATTTTATTCTTGAGATAGGGGCTTGCTCTGTTGCCCAGGCTTGAGCACAGTGGTGTAATCATGGTTCACTGCCACGTTGATCTTCCAGGCTCAAGTGAATTCTCCCAACTCAGCCTCCCTGTTAGCTGGGACTGCAGGAGTGCACCATGCCCAGGCAAATTTATTTTATTTTATTTTTTGTGGAGATGGGGGGGTCTCACTATGTTGCTCAGGCTGGGACTACAGGCTGAGGAAACTGAGGCTTAACCAGTAAGTTGTAGTTCTAGAATATGAACCTAAGACTTCTGACTGCAAGCCAAATGCTACATCCACATAAACAGCAAGTAGTCTATAATTGTGAATGCTATGATAGTGATAAGGAAAGCAAAAATGACAAAAGGGATCACTGATGGGGGACTAATGCTATGTTCCCTATTGGAGGCTGCAGGGGAGAGAGGATCAGAGAAGTTAAGTAAACTGCTCAAGACCAGCCACTCAGACAATGGCTAAACTGGGACTCCAAGGCCAAAGTCGTCTTTCTGCTGTGCTACCAGACTGCCTTCCATTCTGCATTGAAGGCCGAATATGTGTTTGCTGACAAGAGGAGGCGGGACACTGCAGGCAGAAGAACAACATGTATGTAAGTCTGCAGGTGGGACAAAACCTCCAGAGAAAGAGCAAGTCACTCCATGTAGTCAGTTAGTTACCTCCTACTGAAGCAATCAAACCGTCCATAGCCAACCCAAAAGTAAATTATATCTGTGGGATACTCTTTCTTGGATAGCCCAATTGTTATATTGCCTGTCATTTTCATTTTTGCATAAAATTGAACTTTATGGTTTTATGGTAATAAAATCCTTTATTCATGCCATGTTCCCACCCACTAAGCTTTCACTAAGATATACTCTTTCACGCTACAGCTATATACATTGATTATAGCTAATCACATTCAAATCCACATTCAAATAACTGTCCTGATCAATTTTTATTTTTCATACTTTCTTTTTTGATCAGTTATCCCATTTATCCCAGAATGACTCTAAGATAATTTGCAATCTCTGGCATTTTGCTCTATGTATAAGTACTAACCTATATGTTTAGTCCACATTCAAATAACTGTCCTGATCAATTTTTATTTTTCATACTTTCTTTTTTGATCAATTATCCCATTTATCCCAGAATGACTCTAAGATAATTTGCAATCTCTGGCATTTTGCTCTATGTATAAGTACTAACCTATATGTTTAATGCTCATGCAAATCAGCCTGGCTTGATCTATGTTATTTTTCATTACTTGCAACCTGATTAAAGTAATGAATCTCTGAAGTATAACTCTGTTTTCAAGATTGTCATCTAAATTATGTAAATAACTAGCACTGTAATTAGCTCTCTTCTTTGATGAGCTTCCGTTCAGGTTTGAGGTGTGTTTATGTATATTTATCAGTTTGAGGTGTGCTTCTGTCCTAGACAGGCATGACCGTACAGGAGGGATCCTCCCGGGGTAAGTGTCATGTGAGCATCCTGACCAAGAATGGCCTGGCCACCAGCCTTCCTGTCCATGCTCAACTTACGTATCCCAGTCCTCAGTCCTGGGAGATTCTTCCAAGGAATGCAGTCGGATCCTTATTTCTCCTAACTCCTTTTCAGGATCCTATGATTCAGCACCATTTTTCTCTTTCTACATTCTTTCTATCTCTGTAAGGAAAATTTTTTCAGATCCTTCTAGGAGCACTGCCTGTTTTTCACCTTTGCCTGAAGCTAAAAGAACTAAGCCATTTTCCCTAAATAACCAGTGGCTCTTCTTTCCAGGGGGTAAGAGCTGAGGCTTCCAGGCTGATTTTTGGAAGGACCCAGTCATTGGCACTGTCCTTGGCAACGTCCCTGTGGGATGAGCACGTTTTAGCCTGGGTTTAAACCTGGCTTTGCCACCTAGGAGCTGCGTGATCATTAATCTCCCTGAGCATCAGGTTCCTCCTTTGGACAACAAGGTAATAATATTCACACGAGAGCACAGAGACATGAACCTCTGAAGGATAACTATGTTTTCAAGATTGTCATCTAAATTATGTAAATAACTAGAATCATAATTAGCTCTCTTCTTTGACGAGCTAAGGTAGGTTATGCGTGTCATGAGAACTAAGAGCTGTCATGAGAACTAAGGGGGTTATGCATGTCAGAGCACCTGGCAGTGCTCCTCTGAGAAGCAGTATCAGGCAGTAGTTACACGCCCAGATTCTGGACCAGAGCCCCACACTCACCACTTTTCAGTGACCTTTTGGGCAACTTACTCAATTTCCCTGGGTCTCAGTTTTTCTGTCTCCAAAATGAGCACAGTGATAGCGCTCATCTCATTGGCTTGCTTTGGGAACTAAATGTGAGGACTTAGAGCTGAACTGGGCACATGGTGGATGCTCCATTCTCAGCTATGGTCCTTCTGGCCCAGTGCTAACAGATGGCAAATGCTTGGGAGAGGTCGTTTCCTGCCCTTCCTGCTTCCTTCTCACAGAGGCCCTAGGGTTGGGTTCCCAGACCTTGCTGCCACCTCATTAAAGTTGGAGGGTGGCAGGTTGAAAGCAGCTCTGAGACCAAGATAAACGAACTCCTTGCTCTGGCTCTCCACAAACAAAACCATAGACATTTGGGCACTAACACCTCCTGCTTGTTTTTTTCCCATTGGAATGGGTGTTATAGCTAGAACCGTTCATGGATTTTCATCTCGACTTTTTCATCTCTGCCCATTGCCCTACCGGCTCAGTCTTAAAGATCCTCAGTTACTGACAGCCGAGGAATCTGACCGGCCACAGACCTGCCTGCCTAGCTCCTTACTCAATATACTCTTTTTTTTTTTTTTTTTTTTTTTTAATTCCCACAAAGCAAAGCAGCTTTTGAGACCCAGAGCAAATCAAACAAGGAACCATGTTGACTCCTGTTGCTGGCCTGAGTGCACAATGGCAGCTGCAGGGCCAGGTCAGAAGACATCTGCCTCTGCAAAGCTCTTCTGTTCGAGTAGCTATAATCGGAGGCCCTGGGGGCAACGATCAGACAGTCTTCCCAGCCTGGAAGAAACTGGGGAATGCTTCCTGGAAGGGGAGAATTTTAAACCAGATTTTAAAGCAAGTTTAAAAACTCCTAAGGGAGGGTAAGGAGCTATTGGGTTAGGGGAAGGAAGCCTATCAACATTGGCTGTTTGGTTTTCAAGCCAGAAATCTCGCACTGGGGAATGGATCCCTGCAAATCCAGAGTGACAAAGTAGATGAGTGTTTGCCAGGAGCTGGGGTGAGGAAAACATTCTAAAATTAAGTAGCGGTAATGATTGCACAACTCTGTGGATATTCTAAAGACCACTGAATGCTACTCTTTAAATGAGGGAATTTTGTAGTATGTGATTTATATCTTAATAAAGCTGCTTTTCTTTTTTTTTTTAAGAAGAATGAAGAATGGAGAGGCCCAATATGATCCCATAATGAAAAGGTCTCTCTGTTCTGCTGGTCCCTCTTGGGAACTGCCAGGAAGCAGATGTGCTCTTGATATAACGCCATAAACCATGAGAATAAGCATGAAAATTAATTGATGATAACATTTTTTCATCTAGCTCAGTGGTTCTCAACTGGATGTGATTTTGCCCCAGAAGGATATCTGACAATGTCTGAAGACGTCCTTGGTTATCACGACTAGGGAGTTGCTACTGGCATCTAGTGGGTAAAGGCCAGGGATGCTGTGGTACATCCTACAATATACCTGACAACTCCCCAACAAAGATTCATTCAGCCCCAAATGCCAGGAATGCTGAGGATGAGAATCTGGATTTAGCAGAAATTCTACAGGTTCCTCTTATCATCTCTCTTTTCATGCAAATTTGAGGTTTTGGTTAAAGCACAGAAATGAATCTCTAAAACAATTCAGAAGTTCTCTCCCCAAAGTATTTTTCCATATAGACAATATCCTAGTTTCAATTTGTTCTAGATTCACAAGGAAAGCATACTTTTCCTATAATTTCTCAATTTATTCCTCTTTTGCAAGCAAAACTAGGTAAGTTCTTTACAGGGATATGGTATGTTTAGTAAATTAGAAAGTTTGTACGTCCAATTTCATTATCCTCCAAGTTTCCTATATATTCTTCTGAGCACAATAAAAAGCTTTATTTAACTGAACAAAAAATATAGTGTTTTTTCTCTTTAAAATGAAATTTAGAAGAAAAATATCTTATGGTAAAATCAGAAGTGTGTGTTTATCATTAAGGGGATATGAAAGCAGAGAGACAGTTTGGTGGAGGGAAAGAAACTGAAGCTTTGAGTTAGAGTGAGTTTGATTCTCAACTCTGCCTTTATTAGCTGGGTAGCCCTGGGCAGGTCACTGTCTTTTCTAAACCTCCCTTTCCTCTTCTATAAAAATGAGGATATTCATATCCACCCTGGAAGGTTATTGTGAGAATCCAGTGAGATGCAAGAGTGAGCACTAATTCAGTGTTCAATGTTGTTTCCTCCAGTAGCTTTTGCCTTGGACCAGGCTGGACCAGCCCTGTACCCCTGACAACACCACCCCCCACCCCCCAGCCCCCACACAGGCAGGCATAGGACGTGAACCCCACACTCTTTAGCAAGCACCCATGAAGTTTCTAGAAATAGCATTAAGGAAATGGGTTTGCTACTGGGGGTGGCTCTGTCCATTGCCAGGCCTGGAGCGGGAGCAGTTGGTGATGGTTCCTGTCATCTCCCCGGCCTGGCATCTTGGGGTGCTGCAAGAGCCACCCGCTTGTGTGTGGTCAGGCAGGCTCCCGGGGCTGCCCTGAGCAGATGTGACATAGATCCCCGGTACCTGTGCCACATCTCTTCTAGACCCTTGTGCATTATGTGCCTTGAGTCCTTGCCTCCAACTCCAGGTCAGCTGGGAAGTGCCTTCAGGTAAAGGGGAATTCATACTTGTTGAGGGCCTAGCATGCAGTCACACTATGCTAGCCACTTCACCTACATCATCTCATTTGACTCTTTGCAGAAAGTAGCCATGGTCTTCATAATAACAGAGCTTTCGATGATTGCTGTCCTCATGCCAGGTGGCATGCAGCACTTCACATGCATTAACTCATTTTAATTTCACAACACCTGAAGATGATGCTAATATTATGCCTTTTTTACAGATGAGAACATTGAAGCACAAGTGGGTTAGTAATTTGCTCTAAGACAGACAAGAGAAAAGCCAGGACTTGCACCTGATACACCAAGGGGTTTTATACTACGTGAGGAGCTGATGTCTCCCTGGGGACTTAGTGCCTTGCTTCCCTCACCCTGACCCGCCCTATACTAAGCTGACTCCTGTCTATTGAAAGGTGACCTGGCTCCAAGGTGCAGGCCATAATTAACACCCTTTGGCTTAAGTTGGCATATTTGGAGCTTCATCTACAGTCTGATGTTTCAGGACAAAGTCAACCTGTCTCTAGTTTGAATGCAGAATACCTGAAGAGTCAAGTGAAAGTTCTTAAACCCAGACACAAATACAACTTAAAAATCAAAAGCATACTTTCAAAAGTGGATAATACCAAAGTCTCAGTAATTTAAAAATGAGACTGTCTTACTAGTTTTCCATTCCCCTTGGGGTAGAAAAACTTTTAGAGAGCACTTCATGGGCCAGTTCCACTCTAGGTGAAAAGGATCCACAGTGCCTTTCTGTGGCTATCACTACAACCTTTGAGAATGCTGGTCTGTACCCCGTGATTCCAGCAGAGTGCAGGTGCACCCAGGGGGTCTCCTCCATGGTGACTCTGCTTTCCTCCTTTCCAATAAGCGCAAACTCATGAGAAGTTCAATATGGCACCTCTGTGCCTACCAGACCAAGAGCAGACCTCACTTCCTGGGACAGCTCTGAGCTATAATCGATTCCTGTGCCCAACACAGTCCAGACTGTGAGTGCAGAAATTGCCTTAGAGGTAATGGAAGGTAGGTCAAGGAATGTATGAAACAGCCCAACATTTCATCACATGTCACAGGAATAGAAAGAAGCACAAGTAAGGGATATGTCACTGATGACTCACCCATCAGAGATCCACCTCAGATGACATTTCCCCTTGCTTAGAGTGCCTGTTTCCACTTGACTGTCTTCATCTCACTCATGCTCCAGTGGTGCAGCTCAAATGCTCCCACCTCTGGGAAAACTTACCCTACACCCACGGAATGAATTGCTCCTTCTTCTGACTCCCACAGCATTTTGTACCAATGTCAACTCCAGCACCTACCGCCCTTGAAATGACCTGCTTAGGTCTATCTCCTCCACCAAACTGAGCTGAGGACAGGAGCCGTGTCTATCCATGCCTGGAGTCCCACAGACTAGCAATGCCTAGAGTAGAGAAGTGAGTGGAGACCTCTGTGAGAGGAGGGGAACATAGGGGAAGGGAGATGGAAGAAAAGGAGTGAGGGGAAGAAGGCAGGGATGGATGAAAGTAGAGTGGAGTCCATACATATTCAAGTTGTTCAGAAAGAAGACATGGCATGATGGAAATCGAGTTAGCTTCCTAAGGCTGCTGTAAGAAATGACCATGAACTTGTTAGCTTAAAAAACAGAGATTTACTGTCTCCCAATTCTGGGGACCAGGACTCCAAAAACAAGGTGCTGGCAAGGCCACACTCCCTCCAGACTCTACGGAGAATCCCTCCTTGCCTGCTCCAGTTTCTGGTGGGTCCTGGCATTCTCTGGCTTGTGGCTGCATAATTCCAGTCTCTGCCTCCATCCTCACATGGCCTTATTCCCTGCACCTGTCAAAGCTCCCTCTCCTTTCTCTTATAAAGAGACCAGTCATTGGCTTTAGGGTCCAACCTAAATCCAGGATGATCTCATATTCAGATCTGAATGATATCTGCAAAGACTATTCCAAAATAAGGTCACATGCACAGGCACCAGAGGTAAAGACTCTCACTTATCTTTCTTGGGAACACAATTAGGACCACAGCAGAAATAAATTCCACATCCTCAACACCCCTGACTCCCACTAGCACCTGGAAGTACCAGAGGGAGGCACTATTCCAGGGCTTCCCAGCCTTGGTCACTTCACTAACACACATAGAAATGGCATTTCAGCAGCACGCTGGGGCAAGGATGTGACTGTTGGTGGCCCGAGACCACCACCGAGGAGATCTGGCTGCCCCATAGCTTTGAGCTGAGGGCATCATTATTTCTACAGCCCTGGGACCCATTCCCAGCAGCTCCAGTTTGCCACCAATGAGCCATCAACACATGAGTCACAACACTTGGGGCCACCAACTTCAGTCCCACAATGTCTAAGCTGGCAGAAGGCTCAAAAGCAACGTTTCCCTCTTAAGAGCCACTGCCTCCTCCTCTTCCTCCTCCTCCTCCTCCTCTTTTGTCTTCTTCTTCTTCCTCCTCTTCTTTGCCTCCCTTCCTCCTCCTCCTCCTCCTTTTTCTTCTTCTCCTTCTTCCTCTTCCTCTTGTGCTTCCTCTTCCTCTTCTTTCTCTTCCTCCTCTTCTGCTTCTTTCTTCTTCAGCATCCACCCACCAGAAGATCTTGCTCTCCTGTTTTGGCCTCTGAATGGCTAGAGACATGGCAGGCCAGTCTCCACCTTCATCTGAGAATTACCAGAAGAGGTCAGGAGCTCTCTTTTCCCTGTGAACTTTCTCCTGCCAAGTGGCATGGACCTTCCCTTTCCAAGCACCCGGTTTACAGTGCTTTACCTTCTTTCGTTACTCTGGTGGGTTTCTAATTATGTGCAGGGCCTGCCTGAGACCACACAGAAGACTGGTGTCCCCTATTCTTTCACCTCTGTATGTGTACGGGGAGGGGCCGTTCTTCAACAGTTATGTGCATTTTTTGCGTGGAGTCTTGAGGAGAGGAAGATACAGTTTTCTTTTGTGTGTAACACTCCCACCAGCCCCAACGTGGGCTTCTGGAAAAGGCTGTTCCTCGATAGAATTCACTTCACATCTCTATTTTGTATTCTGATGATTATTGGAGTATAAACTGTCCTTCCTGAAACACCCTAATCAACTAACTTGGCTAAGTTCTTTCCTAAACAAACACTGCGCAGCTTCCAGTTCTTTTTCTGCAAGAAATACCAAATTAGCTGCTTTGTGGTTTGCTGGTGAGCCCTGAGACCTTCATTGAATTATTAGGCAGTCCCCGGCCTACAGGGAGAACTGCCTAGAATATCTAAAACTGGCTATTGTGGAAGTTCATTTCATTTCATTTCTGTGCCTGCTTCCGTTGCTGATCTTGAACATGGGCTGTATATCAAAACGTTACCAGAGGATGAAAAACACATGAATAAGATGATTATGTTGGCAAAAAAATCCAATTCTTTTAAAGTACCCACATTTCTTTTCAGATTTAATCATTTATTCTTTCATCTGTGCCAGGATGATAGTTGATGTCAGCTGATCTTAAAGATAATCAGTTAAATTTTCCAGGGATATAGTCTCAAACGTGCTGCAAAATGCATGTGGCCCAGCTTTCCATATTTAAATGGGAAGATAATTTTTTCAAAGCAATTTTTGCTGAGGATATTCATTTACAGAGCTGGGGAGGTAATTTTGGTGGGAAGAGTCCATCTGCCCTTGCTGGACTCACATCTCAGCGAGGACTCTGACAACTCTGGGAATTTGACAGGGTTCATTTGCAACTTCAAAGACAGGAACCATTTAAATTCACAGCCTCCATAACAGTTGGATATAAGGAATTGTGGTGATGCTGACATTTTGCCCCTTAACTCAGCTGTGAGTCAGAACACAAACTATCACAGTGCCAACATTTTCAAGGGATGACTTTAATGTTCTCAGCTGGATTAAGATGGGCCATATATACACTTGTCTTATGCCCCATGACCCTCTTTGGGTAACCATATAATTTATCATCCAAATGGGAACAGGTCTGAGAGTGAAAGGAGATACACTTTTAACAAGTTTCAGGGGGAAAAAAGAGCATATGCCAGGACCATTCTAGGCAAACTGGGAAGTATGATCAATCCATCCAGTTGCCCACTCCTCTTCCCTCCCTCCAGGTCCCCATTGTATCCCCACCACATCCCTGGACGTCCAATCCTTCATGTCCCCAGTGACCTTGTGGCTGGCGGTGGTTATGAGGTAGGGCTGGGGTGGGTGGGTGTTGGTGCGGCCATCTCCACAGCACCTCCCCTCCACCTCATGTTCAGGTTCTGCCACTGTCGCTGTCCGACTATATGGAGATGGCTGAGTAGGGCCTTCCGCAGGAATGCATGTGGCCCCGGATGTACTCTCCCCATCCTCAGTCTACCCCATTGCCAACACCAGCCTTACTGTGGGAATACCCACCTCACCCCCACCAGCTCCTCAGCCGGTTCATAATGTGGAACCTGGAAGCCCAAACTTGCACTGGGCAAACCACACTGAGCAACTCCACTGGTGAACCAGCATTCAGCCTCAATGACAGAAATTGATTTAGGACCACAGATGTGGGAGAACCCTTGAGAACACAGCTGCTCCAACTACTGACCCTAAAGGGAATTGTTTCAGTCACATATGAATAAACGTTGTTGTTAGAATTTGCCTAAAGACAGCGCTTCCAAAACCTTTCTCAATAAATTTATTCTGATATGTGCCAACATGAGCAGCCAGGAACTCCTATGTTAAACAAGCTCTGAAATTTAGAACTTATTTCCTCTTCTCTGCCAATGTGAAGCATCCTTTGTTGAGCCATCCTCTCTTCACTCTTTCCTTCCTAACACTTTAGTCACCTGCCTTGATCCACATGGTTGCACAATTACTTTCAGTCTCACAGATTATGAGTTGAATTAGGAAGGATCGTTTCTTACCCATTACTTCTAGACCCTGGAAATCAGACTCTTCTAATGACACTATTATTTATGGATTTACATGGGAACACCTAAGTTCTAGATTGGTCATAGACATCCATCCCCGCTTGTTTCTAAATACAGATTTTACCTTTAGAAAGTTCGAGGCTGCCATGTCTCAGGGGTTTTTCCCACTTGGTCTTTGGCTTCTAGCCTCTCCTCTGGTTTATCAAGGACGTTTGGGTTCAGTATTATGTCTCTCTGCCTTGATGAAGCCAGTTAAGGGGAAAACTATCACAAAGTTAGTTACAGATGGAAAAGATCTATAAGAATCTTATCTGGGTAGGACATACAATGCCTTGCAATTACTAGGTACTCAATAGATTTGTTGGACTGAATTAATTTCAAGCCCAAAGTGTCCTTTTAGAAAGATGTTCAGACATGTTTGTAATGTCTCCAGTGAGGATTCTTCCGTCACTTACCCTGGAGTGAGAGCAGTGCCTATTTCACCACCAGGAAAGTTTCGCTTAGGAGACACGCTTGCAATATATGTTGAAAAGAGCTCTCAGCTAGGGGCTCTGATGAACCTGAGTGACACCGTGATGGCACCTGGCCCTGGGACCTTAAGAAAATCACTTTACCTCTCAGGGCTTGGTGTCCTCATTCATAAAACATGGACCATAAACCATAGCCGTACTTTACTCTCTCAGGTCATCAATTCTGTGATTCTATTCCTCTACTCAGATAAACAGTACATTTTCTTAAAATTTGGAAAAAGTCCTGTTCATGTGAAACATTTAAAACATACAAAATAGCACTATAACAACTAATTGCCATCCACTAATATTTAACACATCTTAAAATTTAGCTATATTTCTTCAAAACCTTATCTTGTTTTTAACAAAAGAAAAGACATAATAGGACACAAATGCATTGGAAGCCCTGCTTGACGCCTTCTCTGACCTCTTTCCACTCTGTCTCCTGAGAACTTAGTGGTGTCCTAAGACAAGTGTGCTTTTATTTCCATCCTTGATTTTATGCTTTCATAGTATGGGCAGGTATCCATGAACTATAATTAGTATTTTTTGTGTGTGTGTTTTTAAAGTTTGCATAAATCATGTCATGCCTTAAACTCTTAAATCCCTCTTGCTTCTCACTCTAACTTCTGAGAGGTTTGGGATCAACACAGTATTGAATCAGCCTGTGAAATATCTGTTGAGAGTTTAGCTCATATATCAAATCCCTTATCCTAGTGATCATTTTTTGTTTTCTCCTGGGAGTTCGTTTTGATTTATATTGCACTTCATTTAAGTCTTTGCTCATCCTTATCACAAACTAAAAGTATACATTTTTAAAAGGAGAAAGAATTCCTATTCTAAATTCTAGAATTTAAATATTAAATGACAGTAACAATTACAGAAAATGATACCTTTTTGTAGGGCATTTTCTCCAAAGAATCCTTAACAACCTCCAGTCTACTTGTCCTAAGGAGAAATAATTTCTACAGGATGTAGAATAAAGAATGATTATTTTATTTTGTTTATAACGAGAGTCCTTTGAGAAACCTTCAAGAAAGGCTTGCTGAACCCTTGGATGGACTGGTAAATTTATCACACTTATTTATCACCATTATCTCCCTTATAAGGTAAGCACTAGAAAAACCCATGTCTTGTGGAGTGCCATAGAAAATATCAGCATATATAACAAGAAAATTTCTGTGATTATAGTGATGGCAGTCACTGTTCTCAATATAAGGCACTGGAGAGTAAAGGACCGAGACAAATTAAGGCAGATGTTAACCTTTATTTGGACTAAAAGGCTTGCTGAACCCTTGGATGGACTGGTAAATTTATCACACTTATTTATCACCATTATCTCCCTTATAAGGTAAGCACCAGAAAAACCCATGTCTTGTGGAGTGCCATAGAAAATATCAGCATATATAACAAGAAAATTTCTGTGATTATAGTGATGGCAGTCACTGTTCTCAATATAAGGCACTGGAGAGTAAAGGACCGAGACAAATTAAGGCAGATGTTAACCTTTATTTGGACTAAAACCACATGCCCTATAATTATCAGACCAAAAGAAAATTAGAGTCAGCATTATTAAATTCCCTTCAGCTAAAAATGAGTGAGAGTGATAATGACCACTTACTTTGGAACATCTCATCAATATCAGAGTACAAAGCAATATTCCAACATCTGGCGGAAAATATAAACTTCCTGCATTTTACAAATATTGCTGCTGTGGGGTAGTGAGAGTCCAAGCTATTTGATAAAATTATGAAAGTCAACGAATGGTCAGGCCAGGATTTGAACTCTGTTGGAGAGATAATATTAACCATTCAAAGAAGATCTTGCTGGGAGGCAACAGAAAATACCTCTAAAGCGAATGAATTACTATGCATCTGAAATAATGAGCAAGTTAATTCCCCATTTGGGGAGCATCTGCCAGATTGGTAGCTCTCCACCTGCGGAAATGGGCCTTTTCTAAGGTCCCAAGGAGACATGTGAGAAAACCAAGATTAGTATCCAATGGAGTGTGTCAGACTGAAGAATCTAGTTGTGATGTTAAAGTTACGTGCCGTCCTGCATCTGAGACTCCAAAATAAAAATTCACACACACACACAAAAGCTTCTTTGATCACCTTTCTAGTTTACTAAGAGAAGACGATAAATTGTCCTGGAAAATCAGAAATGTTGAAAGGAGTTTCTTAAGCATGAAAAACAATCTTTACACATGAAGCACTGTTTCTGATCCTCCAGAAAAATAACAAAGGGAAGTCCAACATCAAATGCAAACCTTGGTGTATTTCCCCCTTACTGTCCCAAGTTCCTCTCATCATTCGTTACTGCACAGAACAAGCACTTCATACTATTCTTAACCGCTGGGAAAACTAGCACTTAAAATGTTTAAAGATTATATTGATTTAATCCCCTTCTGCCATCACTATAGTAGTGGCTAACATTTGTGGAGTATTTCTTCTGCAGAAGGCACTGTGCTGGACAGTTTATATGCATTTTCCCATATCATCATCATCATAACCCCTATAAAGTGACATAGTGAAGGATAAGGAGATTACTCAGTGCAAATTGACCTAAGCAAAACAATAAGAAAATAAAAAGATAACATAATGAAAAAGCCAAGGCTAGTTGAGGCACAGCCTGAACCCTCTGCAGGGCTCGGTGTCAGGACCACGTTCCTCTCCCATCATTCCCTGGCTCCACTTTCTCTGGGTTAGCTCTGTTCTCCCGCTGGCTTGTGCCTGACAATTTCAAGATGGTGGCCAATAGCTCTGAACATTATTTCCTGTCGAATTCAGGTCTAGTGGAGGAAGCTGGCTTGCCTCTATCTCAGCGTCCTCAGCAAAAGTCTGGCTCTGAGTGGGTCTCCCTTAGGCCCAGGGCCCACAATGCATCTCTGTGTGGTAAAGTGAGTCTCAGCTGAGAGCAGAGAAAGGGACAGTTCCTAGAGGGAAATTCCAGATGAAAGGTAAGAGGATGCCAGGAAAATACCGGATACAGAATTTAGATGATAGGACAGAAAAGCTGAAAATATTCTGGGTGAGGGAAATAGCATGATTCAAATGGGTGCAGGGAAATAAATACAGTTGCTGTGTGAAGACATAGAGTTTGTGACATCAGCAGAATATGGTGACTGAGCAGTGGAGAGGCAAGCTACCTCCAAAACACAGCAGGCCTTCAACCAGACCTGAATGTCCCCACTAGATTCGGTAGACAATAGAGTCACTGTACAGACTTGGAGAAATAAGGTGAAATGCTATTGTGAGGAAAGGGGCTTTCTGGAACACTGGAAAGGTGGATGTGGAGCTGTGATTCATTAATGCATGTAATGCCCCACCCCCAAAATCTTGGCCTTATTGATGAGTCATACATAGTATCACAGGATGAACCTGATCCCTTATACTGATATCTTTAATTATCTTTATTGCCTCAACCAATCTCCTCGGACTTCTACCCCACTCATTTACACAAACCACCCAAATGTCGATAAATCTGACTTTGGCTTAAGAACAAGGAGACTCTAGGGATGTTTATCAACATTCCCTTAAATGAAAGTACATAGACTATTAGTGTGGATGTTTCTGAAATACTGATACAGTCCTTGAGATTAAACATGGGTGAAAGTTAGCAAGAATTGTGCTTTCATGATCTAGACAGAACTGGACAGTATTGCTGGCAACTCCAAGCCCCCATTATAGATTTCAGGGACCAAGAGAAGCTACACCAAGATTTGTTTTGTGTTCTTCCTCATTGATCCAGATAAGATGTTATATCTCAGTCTATTTAAGAGAGGTACTTGACAGCTGAAGGTAGAGTGAGGCAGTCTGCCAGGGGAACAGGCATACATGAAAATTGAGTCTTTCTCACCAATCTACATCCCAAAAGCAACATCACAGTCATGTCCAAGTAGGCGTGGCACAAAGACCCTCCTAACACCGTGATCTGACTTTAGAAAGGGTGTCAAGAGGTCAAAGGAAAAAAATATGACTAAAAAAATACCTGGATACAGACTAGATAGTCCTTCATATAAGACTATGAAATTTTAAATTCTTAACTGTGAGTAATTTTGCTTCTAAAATTGTGCAAAATAGTTCCCCGGACATACAAATCTTTCCTTGAGATAGATTTGGACACATATACTGGGAAGTAATTGGTTTAAAGTTTGTCTTCTTAAGTTTCATATTTTTCTTAAATAAGAACATAGCATTTTTATTAGCAAAAAGGTAAGCAATTGTTTCTGAAACTTCTTCTTGGAGTGGGTATGCACATATAACCTGACACAGTAAAGTATTTGAGTGTCTCAACTAAATTAGGAAAAATAAAAGTGTATAAGGTACTATTTTCAGGATGTTCATGGTTCCCAACAATACTGAATTAAAATGGTCTCAAGACAATTCAGCTAAAGCATTAAGTATCTGACTTCTGTGTTTTAGACATGCTTTGGTTTGGGGCATAAATGGTCTTGCTGGGTCAGAGCCAGGAGATAAGGAGAAGGCTGGCAATGTGCCCAGCATCTCCAAAGCTGGAAATCTTAGGACAATACCTGTTCTTCCTTTCTTCTGGGACACCTTAGGATCTTGGTGTGAGGCCACTATTTCTTTGGTATCTGAGCTTCTGTGCCAAGGAAGGTGATTAGACAGCTGTGCCTCTGTATTTTTTTTTTTTTTTCAGTAGAATGTAGGGGATTGCTGTGGGAGGTGAACATCGCAGATGTTGGGGAGCATGTGAAATTGATGGTACTGGACAGAGGGTACAGTACTGAGCATTGGAAGAGAAAAATATCAGGGACTTCATTAGAAAATGTCTCCTATGGTGAGAATAAACCGAGGGAGTTGAGAGGGAGGAACTGGGCAGAGGCTCGCTGGAGAGCTCATGCACCATCACCTGGAACACTGCTACAAGGGACAGAAGCAGACAGACAGGGCAAGCAGGAGAGGGGAGGGTGGTGGGACCCTAGCCCCTGCCCCCAGTAGAACCAGGCCCTGCATCCACTCAACCTCCCTGTGGCAGCCCGTGCGTACCCCAGATCTCTCCAAGATAAACAAGCCAAGCAGTGAGAAGGGGAGAAAGTCCATTGAGACTTACCCAGAAGAAGGAGGAGAAGAAAAACCACTCACCAGCTTTCAAAAGAAAAGAGAATGAGGAGGAGAAGGCTGCATGCTTCAGTGGTACTACTGTTAGCCATGAGTGAGATGAGCCCCCACCTGGGCCTCACACTTTAGAGAGTCCTGTATGTTGATCTGTGTCTGTTACCAACAGATGCAAAATATACAAACATATGACTAGCCATCCAGGGGTAGGGAGTGACCTGTAGCCAGACAGATCTGCAATCAAGTCCTCTGACCAAATCATTAAAACATCCAGACCAAAAAAAACAACATACTCCGAGCCAGAGGGTAGCCTGTACCAGGACCCTAGAAGGCTGGAGGCACAGGCTGTTCAGGGACCCCAAGGCCATGACGCTGCATTCTTGAAGCCAATGACCTTCAAAAATATATGTGAATATTCCTCAAATGAAAAGGCATGTTTGATTGAGTAAGATCTTCTGGAATGGTGAAGTGAACTCAGGTCTTAGATCTCTGCACAGCAAGAACTGGTAGAGACCTGAGTGTGTGGACAGTGTTGTCAGCAGCTGTGTGCCCCGTAAAAAAATCTGGGGGTCACAGAAGTCACCCAGAAATAGGCCATCTCTTCCTGCCCTGAGTGTTTACCCCACATCTCAGAAGACTTTGTATTATTGGCTAAGGAAACCAAGAACATAATGTCACCTCATGGTGGAGGTGGGTGTGTTGGGGGGTGCAGGGGGAGTGTAGGAGGACCTCTTTTTGCTCATCTATAACCCACTTGACACATTACATGCCTTATTTTGAAAAGATGTTTACCTTAACAAAACAAGCAGGAATGTAATTTATGGAGCAAGAAGTCAGAAATCTTTGAGCATTATCCTCTATCCATTTCAGACACACTGCTATTCACCACTGCCTAAAGTGCTTCTGATTCTTTGATTGAAAAGTGAGGCTTAGCTTACAAATATTTTCCCCTTACATCTCATCAGAGGCTGTGAAATTTAACTAGAAGGCATTTCTGATCTCTGATGAAAGGTACTCATTAAGTATAATTGTTATCATTACCTGAATTCTATTTTTACCTTCCTCATTTTTAATATATAGATGGCATGATGTAGTCCACAAGAGCTCCAGCATTAGTATTTTTATCCCCTTTACCACATGCTGCAGGGCCTGTCCTAGGCTAGAAAGTAGGTTTTTCAAAGCCCTGAGTCCCTGGGCACTGGGCCTCATGGTGCCCTGGGTCCCGTGCTCTTGTAGGTGGGACTTTCTGGCAAGCATAACATTTCATTCTAAAACAAATACATGGAGAGTTGGCTTGCTGTGGGTACAATTAGTCACTTTCTTAGAATGAGGAGCAAAGGGCTAATTGTGCTGCAAGTGGACAATTGCTACTGTAATTATTAGCCTCTGTAATTTTTCATCCATACATAATTGCACATGCGGATGAGGAGAGCTTAGGCTGTCTTCTTGCAATTCCGCCCATAAGGCTTCTCATTGTTATGCTCAGGTTTTTTTCCATTTTGTATCAGTCACAGTTGGTTGTGCTTTTCCATGATTGCCTTTTTTTCACTCTGTAAAATATAAATGCAAAAGCAGTTTTTTAAAAGTTTCTCAGAACAATTTAAATACTGAATCAGCCCTCTAGTTATTTGGTTTGTGTTAAATGTAACTTGACTGTTTACAAAGGCAAGTTTCTGGCTGACGTTTATGGAATCACAGAAAAGAATGAAGCAAGAAACCGTCCCCTCAGCTCTCAGTATCTGCTCCTCCCTATAATCTGTGCTCTTCTCAAAGTCTCCAAGGAAAGGAGTTGCAATGCCTCTCAGGGCAACTTCGTTTCAGTGTTACGCCTCTGACTTTAAAATGTCCGTGCACGGTATACCCCCAGACTCACGCAGGACTCCGAGGGTCATCATGGTGGCTGTAAGTTAGTTGTTACTTTCTCTGGGTATGATGGAACCAAATTTGTTTTACCTACGTTTGTAGCCGGAAACCACAATGAAAGGTAAATTCATTTGTTTTAGGTTTACATGTGAGGTTTTTACATGAACTGGTTTTTGAAGCAGCTGATATTTCTCACAAGGGATGTGGCCAGAATCTACTCAGCTTCACTTCACCGACAACTCCAAACCCTCAGCTCAGGGCAGAAGTGCATCTGGGTGATAGAAGAAGCCAAGGAGGAGACTTGCTTTTTCCCAATTTGCGAAGCATCTTGAAAACTCTTACCGAAGGGCATCCCACTGTTCCTGGAGCATGGCTGGGTCTCCTAGACAAACAAGTTTGCCTGGCACCTATGGTGCTACAGGATTCTCTTCAGATGAAAAGTCTGAATACTCAAGAAGATTCTTTGCAGCTTTGTGAACTCTTATAATACAAGATGTCACAAAGCTTGGTAATGCTGGGAAAGACAAAATTGATGTAAAGGATTTAGGAGAAACCATGCCATTAAGCAATCCTTTGATTTTTTGTCTTGTTCTTTCACTGGTTCCAAATAACAGTGAAACTCACTGAAAGATGTAATATCTACCTGCTGAAGTTGAGAAATAGGCTCAGCAAAATCATTTGCTTTTAAAGGTAAACTTGCCTGTACGTAAACAGCAAATGTGCACCCACATGCCTGCAGATCTTTCGAGAAGCCTCAGAATAACATTAAGCTGCTCCCTACTTTATGACCCCTTAGAGCTGTGACCTGAATCCCCATCTAAGAATGTTAACAGCCACTGCTGAGATCATGCGTTACATTTCCAGCGCCAAAATTCCCCCAGTTTTTCTGCTCGTAGTGAATAGGATCCTAAATGCACCACATTTGCTTTTGTGAGGATGCATTTGCCAGTCAGGCTCAATGCAAGCCCAACTGTTTCCACAGTGTTAATAAGAGGGGTGGCAATCTGAAGAGCCTTATTTTTGTCCCTAATGTTCACCCCAAAGGGAAATGTGCTTCTTACTAATAATAGAGGATGTGACCAAAAACACAGTATATTTATCTGTTGCAAGTTCATTTGCCAAGGCTGATATCTCCCACCAGAACACTTTTAGAAAGGCTAAAACAATTAACCTCTTTCTCAGTTGCCCTGCCAAACGCCAAGGTCTGGCAAGTTTTTGTTTAGATGGTTCAGTTGAAGACCAGCCTCTCCTACCCTCGCATACAAACCAAGTTGACACGAAATACTGATGAGAAGAGCTAACGTTTGTTGAGCTAAGTGCCAGGCACCATTCTAGTGCTCTCCATACATTCACTCATTTAATCTTCAGAATGACCCTGTGAGATTGGTGCTATTAGTATCCCCATTTTACAGCTGTAGAATCTGAGATGCAGCAGTGTTAAGTAGCCTGCCCAGGATCACACAGCTGGTAAGTGATGCTGCCCTGTAGACACTGCTCTCTGTATGACGCCACTGTGGGATGCTGCCTCTACATTACTGCTGTCTTGAGTTTTAAGATGTTGTGGGCTGATCCAGTGCCCTCTGATTAGTTTCAAGGAACAGGGGCTTGAGGAAAAGGGCAGTACTAGCTTTTCCTCCATTTCTTAAAACTGGGGTCCCCTTAAAGTTCCTGTTATCATTCAGTTCATTGGTGATTTGGCTGGAGTTCTGATTTCCAAATCAGATGTGCTAAAAAAAAAAATTTTTTTTTAATCTTCTAGTTCTTCTGGATTCACTTAGAAGTCTCTGAATAAGTTTGCAATATGGCACATATATTAGGCAGACAAGTTCATTATCAGATTATGCGTTTAAAGAAATAACAAGCAACAGGCAAAAGCCAGTCACATCAGCTTCATAACAGGCAAAAGCCAGTCACATCAGGCATTTATGAATGGTAGTCATCCAATCTTACTGCTCATTGCTCGTCCAATCTTACTGCATCCAATCTTACTGCTCATTACTGCTCGTTGCTCGTTATCAAATAAGAAGGCATTTATAGGACAGGTTTTGTTCCTGTACATATCTTCAATCTCCTTTGATTTGATCCATTTCCTTACACCATATAATGCTTTTGTTGCTAATCTATGATATAGTTTGGATTTTGCCCCTCTAAATTTCGTGTTGAATTTTCATTCACAGTGTTAGAGGTGAGGCCTAATGGGAGGTGATTAGATCATGGGGGAGAGTTCTCATGAATGGTTTAGGATCATCCCTTTGGTGTTGTTCTCATGAGTGAGTGAGTTCTCATGAGATTTGGCTGTTTAAAAGTGTGTAGCACCCCCGGCCTTGCTCCCTCTCTCCTTGCATGTCATGCCTGCTCCTTCTTCCCCTTCTCCCATGAGTAAAACTTCCTGAGGCCTCACCAGAAGCCGAGCAGATGTGCCTGCCCTGCTTCCCGTAAAAAGCCTGCAGAACTGTGAGACAATCAAATCTCTTTTCTTTATAAATCACCCGGACTCAGGTATTTCCTTCCAGCAATGTGAGAATAGCCTAATATAATCAGTATATAAATATCTTTACTATTTCAAAGTAAGTTTTGAGAAACTATTAGCTCTTGCAATAATTTGATGGTCACTAGTTTGCTGAGATTTTACTTTTATAAACAAAAGCTAAATTTAAAAAAATTGCCATGTTAAAACTCTTATGCCTTCATTTTTAACACTTTCAGCAAGCTGTGCATAGGTAAGAAACCACAAAACAGATACTGATACCAAACAAGATTATGTAACATGAAAATGCTTCAAACTAAGAAGTCACAGGCAACTTTCTCTACAGCAAATTTGATCAACTGAAGCCCAGGAAAATGCGCAGGGACTCCAGATATGTGGCCACGTATTTTCCTATTTGCAGTTCCAGGTTGTTAATCCTTTTCCTGCTCCTGAAGCTGCTAAACCCACTACTCTGTCTGGGCCACCTGGCCCTCCCACTGCTTTCTCAGAACCACCTGCTTCCTAACTGAGTGTGGAACAGCATTACTCCAGGTTGAATTAATAGTGGCTTTTACTTTTTTAATAATAGGTTGGATTAATCATCATTTTTAGGCCACAGAATGCTTTCCTCCACAGAAGAAGCTTGTGAACAATATGTAAACATCTCTCTGGTTCCCCAGCCTGTAACCTTCCAAGTTTTCTTCTCATAACCAATATTGTTTCTCTTCAGAGTAATTTACCCAAGAAGAAACCAGCAATCTGCCTTTAGTTCAACCTTTGCTGGTTTCCAACTAAAAACAAAAGAAGAATAATCCAACATTTGGCAATGGCCCAGTCAACTGCCTCCCTTGCCAGGAGGGTTTCAACCAGTGCTGCTGCTCTCTGAGGGCCTAGAGATTGGGATTTTGAGCCACAAACCCTGTTTCCATTTTGTCCTTGGCTTCCTTCCTGGTCCAGAAATGAGTATGTTTAGTGAGAGACCTGCAGATCATGGAAGATTATTTTTTTCTTCACTTCAAACAAAGGAAAGCTCAAAGCCCAGGTTTATCAAAAAGGCAATTTCCAGCAGTACTTTAATTAAGTGTTAACCTTTCTGTGAAGAATTATAAATTGCATTAGAACATAAACGTCAGCTGACGACATTTAAGACCTGAGCTGAACTTATGTAACGTTTCCAATAATAAGTGTGTCTATTTAAGATGTCAGTTAAAAGTTCAAAACCTTGATTTGTGGGCGCCATCAATGAGCATGGATAGAGCCCACACATTGGGGTCTACAGGGAGAATTTCCAGAAAGGTGACAGATTTGGACCAGAATTGAAGCTTACTTTTGATCTGAAGATCAGTTTTCTTTCCATTCTTCTGGGCCTCCCAGGTGTCTGGGAAAAATTTTCATATCGCACACATATACAAGTCAGGCTCAGCCAATTTCACAGTCAAGGTCTATAATGCTCTTTTCCCTTCTTAACAAGCCGATGGCCTCTGACTGACATCCCTTCACCCGGGAGTGATGATATTGCTGGTTCTAATCTCTCAAATTCCTTTCAATCTGCTTACCGGTAGGAAATGGTTTTCTCTTCCGTCTGGCTGACGGATGTCATGAACTACACATTACTTTGTCAGCCCTGAAGTCAGGGCATCAATAACTTCCACGGGGACAAAGTTGATAATAATCTCTTGGTATACAATTGTCTTTTAGAAAATTAGATAAATGCAAAACTCTCCACATTGTCAGGAGCATCACTCAAGGCTACCTCGCCCCTGGTGAGCGCTCACAACGGCAGGACACAGTGAGCGCCGGAACACGTGTGTGTGTTTGCTTTCAGGCCTGAAGCTCGCCCAACCGGTCTCCCTCCTCTTCATTCCAGGCAACAAATGTTGCCCCACAAAGTGCCTTGGTGGCACCCTTCAACCCAAGCAGGCCTGGCAGCCCCCAGAGCGGCTGGCTGTCAAGGCTGCTCTGGAATCTCTGGATCTGAGGAATAAATCATCCATCTCGCCCTGGTAATATCTCTCTTTGACAGAGATTTCTGTGACAGAGCCTTGACAATCACCATGTTAATTTTTTCTTTAATCCATGGGTAGCAAGGAGAACTAGGGAGGGGGAGCGAGCAGTGCAGCTGACTCTGGAGTATAATTTCACACTGTCGTCACAGTCCACATTGGAAATGACTTTGACAAAGGAACTAGGCGGGTGTACGGGGTCTCTGAACTGGCCATTGCTGGAAGAGTCGCTCTGGTCCAGCATGCTCAGGCAGAATCATGTTCTTGCTGGTTACAAGAGAGACCTGGTTTTCTAAATGTTCACCCGGTGGCTTCTTCCAGATACTTTTAGTCATCCAGGGAAGATTCTCTTTCCCCTGAGTCAAAACTTGCTCTCTCTCTTGCTGTAGTTGACACCATTTTCTTATGAGTGGCTTTTCCTTTCTCCTGCCCTCCGTCAGTCTCTGCTGAGGCTGAGACTAGGTCTCCGGGGAAAGGAGCTCCTGGGTCTGTCCCATTTCCCACCTCCACTCTCTCAAGTGCTTAGGAAACGCCCTTCGGTGACACGGCTCCGTGTGTTTGAGTCATACACTGATCATTCAGATACCAGCCTGCCGTCTGGGAATTCATATTTAAATCTTAAACTGAGATTTAAGAGTTTGTGAGTTTACAAAGATACAGGAGTAGGCACTGCGAAGCCTTGCAGCAGTTCTCCATTCCACACTCAAGAGAAGCAAACGTCCACAGGATAGTCCTCCAGGCCTGCCCCACCACACACACACTACTATGGCACCTCCAAGCTTCTGTTCTGCCCCTCTTCACCTACCTGGCTCCAGCCACGCTGCAGCGCCTAAGGCCAGCTCCCACCTCAGGGCCTTTGCTCCAGCTGCTCCCTCTGCCCAGAACGGTCTTCCCCTAGGTGTCCGCCGGGCTCACTCCTCCCCCTTTTCACGGAGGCCCCACCAGACCACCGTCACACTGCACCCTCACACCACCCCACCCCTCACTGCTGGCCCCCTTACCCTGCTCTGTGGGTTTTTTTCTATATAACCACTTTCTACATTCTGCAATGGTTGATTTTATGTGTCAGCTAGACTGGGCCATGGGGTGCCAAGATATTTGGTAAAACGTTATTCTTTGTGCATCTGTGAGGGTGTTTCTGATGAGATTGACATTGGGATGGGTGAGGAAAGCAGACTGTCCTCTCCAATGTGGGTGGGCCTCACCCAATCCAGTGGAGGCCCGAATAGAACAAAAGGTGGGGTACAAAAGAACTTGCTCTCTCCACCTGTTTTTGAGCTGGGATATCAGTTTCCTCCCATATTTGGACTGAAACTTACACCATTGGCTCTTCTGGTTCTCCGGCCTTTGGACTCAAACTGGAATTACACCACTGGCACCCTGGCTCTCCAGTTTGCAAACGACAGACTGTGGGACTTCTCAGCCTCCATAATCACTCAAGCCAATTCTCTACAATAACTGTCTTTAAATATACGTAAAATTAAATTACCTCCCGGTCCTATCCACAATATACATACACGTATTTCCACTATGATATACATATAGCCTATTGGTTCTGTTTCTCTAGCAAACTGTGACCAATACACATACTCTATAATTTACTTAGTTATTGTGTTTATTCATAATCAGTACTGTCTTCCTCAGTGAGAATATAAGCCCGATGGAAGACATTTTGTTTTGTTTTATTCACTTTTTTTTTTTTT
>NW_012115189.1:2751070-2823639 GCF_000951035.1 Colobus angolensis palliatus
CCATCTGGAAAGCCTGGGACATGGATGTGATTCCTGTGGAATAAAATTTGCCATTTTAAATTTGCACCCCAGCCAGTCTAATCAGTACTGTCTTCCTCAGTGAGAATATAAGCCCGATGGAAGACATTTTGTTTTGTTTTATTCACTTTTTTTTTTTTTTTTGAGACTGAGTCTCACTTTGTCACCCAGGCTGGAGTGCAGTGGAGTGATCTAAGTTTACTGTAACCTCTACCTCTCGGGTTCAAGCAATTCTCCCACCTCAGCCTCCTGTGTAGCTGGGACCACAAGCACGTGCCACCACATTGGGCTGATTTTTGTACTTTTAGTAGAGATGGGGTTTCACCATGTTGGCAAGGCTAGTCTTGAGCCCCTAACCTTGGCCTCCCGAAATGCTGGGATTACAGGCGTGAGCCACCATGCCCAGTCTTGTTATATTTGCTTCTGTATTTCCAGCACCTAGAACAGTACATAGGTGCTCAATAAATATGTGCTGACTGCATGAACATGTACACATGAGACCAGTGATGGGCTTCCCAGTCCTACAGAGGAGTTGGAGCTGCGGAGGACCTTCACTGCACTGTGTGCCAGGTTGAAGGGAGCAGTCAGTCACATGGAGCACGAGAGCATCAGGCAGCGTCTCTGGAGAGCATGGACTTCCAGAAGGCTCATCTCCCTCCCTGCCAGCTCAAACATTCTGTTGTCTCTCAGCTCATCACACCTCTGTGGTTTCCCATAACATCTTCCGGCTTCACTTAAGGGCTCCAAACAATGTCTGTCAGACTGAGCCTCCTAAACACAAATCAAATCATTCACTCCACACATTCACGGAGCGCCTACTGTGCCAGGAATGCTCTAGGAGCTGGGGATACAGCAATGAACAAAGCAGACAAAACTCTTTGCCCAGAGAGGCTTACAGTCTAGATGGCACAGCAGACAATAAGCAAGATAAATAAGAAACCCACTGTTCAGGGTGTGTCAAAAGACTTCCTCGCTTCCTCAAAACCCCTCCTGTCTCCAGGATCAAACAAGCCCCTATGTCCAGGCACAGACAGCTCTTTCCTATTGCTCCTCCAGCTCAGTTCTTGCCACATGCACTCTACCTTCTAAGCAGCATGGACTTGTTGCAGGTCCCCAACTGGGCCTTGTTCTTTTCCACATCCGTGCCTTTGCATGCTCAGTTCCTTGTGTCTGGAGTGCCCTTCTCCCTTCCCTCCACAGTCTTTGCCAGGTTAACTTCCACTCAACACCTAGCTTAAGTACCATGTCTTCTAGTAGCTTTTCCCTGTCACCCCTATCCTACCACCTCATCCCTATTTCAGTCAGGGTGCCCCCATTTTGTCCTTTCCCATATCACTGTGCACACCTCTGTCCCACTGCTTTCCCCACCAGCTTGTAACTGTCTGTTTCCCCATTGTCTGGGGAGATCTTTGACCTTTATAGCTCCTGGGTCTCTGACCCATTGTAGGCAATTCAATATTTGCCAGATAATTTAATGGATGAATGATGAATGGATGGATAAATGTAAGAAGGATGGAAGAAAAGATAGAGGGATGGATGAATAAAAGGATTGATTAATGGAAGGAAGAAAGGTGGAGGGAGGGAGGGAGGGAGGGAAGGAAGGAAGGAAGGAAAGAGGGAGGGAAAGGAAGGAAGTTACCATCTTCACAGCCTCTGTGGCTCCAGCTCAGGGTCTTTTCTCAGGTTCCTGACCTGCCTGTGACACTCGGTCCAGCCCTTCTCAATGTTTGGTATAGAAAACGCAATCTTGAACCTCCACTCCCACGCCTCCCGTGGCCCTCAGCCTCCTGTTCTTCCCCCGGATGTCCCCTCTGAAGGCACCTCATTTTCCTCCCCATGCTCTGTCAGAATGCCCTTAAATGGCCCCTTTGCTCAGCCCCCATGCTGCTGTAGCTCCCGGAAGCATTCACCCACCTCCCCAGGTCCTCATATGCCGATTTTCCAGGAACTGGGTGCTTTTAGTGACTGCATGAAGCCCTTCCTGCGAGGCTCCCAGGGCTGTGCCTTCGCTGTCTCTCCTTTTCTTCCCCCTAGGGTAGCGGCCGAGACTATGTACTCTAGAGCTGGGCAGCGCAGATTTGAACCCAGCTGGATTACCCCCAACTGTGTAATCTTAAGCTGCTCTCCCATATCTCTACCTCAACCTCACATCTGTAAAAGGGGGCAATAGTGGCACCCTCCTGATGGGGCCATGTGAGGACGAAGTGGGGCGATGCACATATGCTCAGAGCAATGCCTCGTGTACAGGAAGGGCTCTGCTGGTTGGCGATGATCATGATCCATCCCAACTTTTCACAAATGAACTTTTTACCTCTAAACCCACCCACTGGTGCCATTTTTGGCATTATTTCTTACCAGCACACCTCTGCGTTTTCTATTTCTTTTAGTTTAGGCAAAGTAGAGGGTTGAGCTCACATAACTGGGAACAGAGAAGAAGCTAGAGGAGCCCAGCCAGGTCCCCCACACTGCCCCTGCCTTGCCTGCCTGTCAGATTGAGTCTATTCCTCTGCAGCTTGGCTTTGTTCTAGAGCCTGGCGTGGCGTCTGATGCTTCAATTACATCTTCACATCTTTGGTCCTGGGGCCTGCCTGGAAATGGTCTGTTTTTGACCCTCCCCTCAGCTCTCCGAGGTAGCTCATTTCCCAGCTAAAAAAAAAACTTACAGCAACTAAGGAACAGCCAGAGTGCAGTGGACTAGAAAGGTCCCAGACATTTTTCAGCACAGTACTATTTGATCCTTTTCATTTGTGTGCATGTATTACTGTGATTTAAAAAATTAAGTAAAATAAAATGTTTCCTCTCAACTGGTAAACAGTTGAAAGACAAAGTAACTGAAAAGCAGGGCCAGCCCAGGTTTCTTTTTTTAATTGAAGTAAAATAGACATAACATAAAATGTACAATCTTAATCATTTTTAAGTGTAGAGTTAAGTGGCAGTAAGTACACCCACTTCGCATTGTTGTGCAACCATCACCACCATCCATCTCCAGACCTTTTTCATCTTGCAAAACTGAAACTCCAAACCCATTAAACAGTAATTCCGTGTTTCCCCCACTCCTCTCCCTAGCCCCTGACAACCACCATTCTACTTTCTGTCTCTATACATTTGACTGCTCTAATTGCCTCATATAGAGGGAATCATACAGTATTTGGCCTTTTTGTGACTTTCTTATTTCACTTAGCCTAATGTCCTCAAGGTTCATCCATGTTGTAGCATGCATTGGAACTTTCTTCTTCTCCTTCTTCTTCTCCTTCTTCTTCTTTTATTCTTCTTTTTGAGATAGGATCTTGCTTTGTCACCAAGGCTGGAATGCAGTGGCATGATCTCAGCTCACTGCAACCTCTGCCTCCCAGGCTCAAGTGATCCTCCAGCCTCAGCTTCCCAAGTAGCTGGGACCACAGGTGCACATCACCACTCCTGGCTAATTTTTGTATTTTTAATAGAGACAGGGTTTTGCCATGTTGTCCAGGCTGGTGTTGCACTTTTGGGCTCAAGTGATCCACCTGCCTCAGCCTCCCAAAGTGCTGGGATTATAGGCATGAGCCACTACGTCTGGCCTTCTTCCTTTTTAAGGCTTAATAATATTCATATATATGATAATACATATGAATAAATATATAGTAATATGAAAATGTGATACTTTTTTAATCCATTCAAGTATTGATGGACACTTGGGTTGCTTCTACATTTGGCTCTTATGAATAATGCTGCCATAAATATGGGTGTACAAACGAGCTCAACTTTTAAAAGTACTTTTTTGGCAGTTTCTCTTCATTTTAGTATAAGAATGAGGAAGCAAAGGGAGGACAGGGGCTATGGTCTGAATGTTTGTGTCCCCTCAAATTCTTATGTTGAAACCTAAATCACAATGTGATGGTATTAGGAGGTGAGGCCTTTTGGGAGGTGATTAGGAATGGGATTCAAGCCCTTATAAAATAGGCCCCCAAGAAATCTCATTCACCCCTTCCTGCTTATAAGGACACAGCAAAAATGCATCATCTATGAACCAGAAAGTAGGTCCTTATCAGACAGTGAATCTGCTTACACCTTGATTTTGGACTTCTTACTTCCAGGACTGTGAGAAATAAGTGCTTGTTCTTTATAAGCTGCCCAGCCTCTCATATTTTGTTATAGTAATCCAAACAGACAAAGACTCCGGGACATCTGGGAAACAGGTTAGCAGGCTGTATTAGTCCTTTCTCACACTGCTATAAAGAACTATCTGAGACAGGGTAATTTATGAAGAAAAGAGGTTTAATTGACTCACAGCTCCACAGGCTGTACAGGAAGCATAGCTAGGGAAGCATCAGAAAACTTACAATCATGGCAGAAAGCCAATGGAAAGCAAACATATTTTCACATGGTGGAAGGAGAGAGAGAGTGAGAAGGGGGAGGTGGTACACACTTTCAAACAACCAGACCTCTTGAGAACTCTATCTCGAGAAAAGCACAGGGGAAATCCACCTCCATAATTCAATCACTTCGCACAAGGCCCAACCTCCAACATGGGGAATTACACTTCAACATGAGATTTGAGTGGGGACACAGAGTCAAACCATATCATTCCACCCCTGGCCCCTTCACAATCTCCTGTCCTTCTCACACTTCAAAATACAATCATACCTTCTCTACAGTCCCCCAAACTTTTAACTCATTCCAGCTTTAACTGAAAAGTTCAAGTCCAAAGTCTCATCTGAGACAAGGCAAGTCCCTTCTGCCTGTGAGCCTTTAAAATAAAAAACAAGTTAGTTACTTCCGGATACAATGGGGGTACAGGCATTGGGCAAATGCCCTTATTCCAAAAGGGAGAAATCAGCCAAAACAAAGGAGCTACAGGCCCCATGCAAGTCTGAAACCTGGCAGGGCAGCTGTTAAATCTTAAAGCTCTAAGTAATCTCTTTTGACTCCATGTCTCACATCCAGGCCATGCTGATCCAAGAGATGAACTCCCAAGGCCTTGGGTAGCTCCACTCCTGTGGCTTTGCAGGGTATAGTCTCCACAGCTGCTTTCAGGGACTGGCATTGAGTGTCTGCAGCTTTTCCAGGTGCATGGTGCCAGCTGTTGGTGGGTCTACCATTCTGGGGTTTGGAGGATGGTGGGCCTCCTCTTACAGCTCCACTAGGGCAGTGCCCCAGTGGGGACTCTGTGTGGGGGCTCCAGCCCCACACTTCCCACTCCCGTTCACCACCCTAGTAGAGGTTCTCCATGAGGGCTCCACCCCTGTGATACATTTCTGCCTGGACATCCAGGTATTTCCATATCTCCTCTGAAATCTAGATGGAGGCTCCCAAGCCTCAACTCTTGTCCTCTGTGCACCTGCAAGCTTAACACAATGTGGAAGCCATTGCATCCTCTGAAGCAATGGCCCAAGCTACGTTTTGGCCCCCATTAGCCACAGCTGAAGCTGGAGAGGACACAATGCAGGGTACCATATCACAAGTTTGCACAGAGCAGGGGGAGCCTAGGCCTGGCCCACAAAACCAATTTTCCCTTCTAGGCCTCCAAGCCTGTGAGTGGGAGGGGCTTCTGTGAAGGTCTCAAAATTATCTTGAAGGTATTTCCTCTGTTGTCTTGGCTATTAACAATTGGCTCCTTTTATGCAAATTTCTGCAGCCTGTTTGAATCCCTCCTCAGAAAATGATTGTTTTTTTCTACCACATGGTCAGGCTACAAATTTTCTAAACTTTTATGCTCTGCTTCCCTTTTAAATATAAGTTCCAGTTTCATATAATCTATTTGTTCATGCATATGAGCATATACTGTCAGAAGCAACCAGGCCACATCTTTTTTATTGTTATTATTAGTTTAAAAAAATTTTAGAGACAGGGTTTCAGCATGTTGCCCATGCTGCTCTCGAACACCTGTACTCAAACAGTCCACCCACCTAAGCCTCCCAAAGTCCTGGGATTACAAGCATGTGCCACTGCATGCAGCCTTCCTGGCCACATCTTAAATGCTTTGCTGCTTAGAAATTTTTCCCACCAGATATCTTAAATCATCTTTCTCAAGTTCAAAGTTCCACAGATCCATAAAGCAGGGCACAATGCTGCCAGTCTCTTTGCTAAAGCATAGCAAGAGTGACTTTTACTCCAGTTCTCAGTAAGTTCTTTATCTCAATCTGAGATCTCCTCAGCCTGAACTTCACTGTCCATCTCACTATCAGCATTGTGATCACAAGAATTTAACAAGTCTCTAGGAAGTTCCAAACTTCCCTTCATTTTCCTGTCTTCTTCTGAGCCCTGCAAACTGTTTCAACCTCTGCCTATTACCTAGTTCCAAAGTCACTTCCACATTTTGAATTTTCTTTATAGCAATGCCCCACCCCTCTGGTATGAATTTTCTGTATTAGTCCATTCTCACACTGCTATAAAGGACTACCTGAGACTGGGCAACTTATGAAGAAAGGAGGTTTAATTGACTCACAGTTCTACAGGCTGTATAGAGGCATGGCTGAGGAGGCCTCAGGAAACTAACAATCATGGAGAAAGGTGAAGGGGAAGGAAGCACGTTTTTACATGGTGGCAGGAGAGAGAGAGAGAGAGTGAAGCAGGAGGTGCTATACACACTTTCATATAACCAAATCTTATAAGAACTCTATCATGAGAAAAGCAAAGGAGAAATCTGTCCCCATGATTCAGCCACCTCCCACCAGGCCCCACTTCCAGCATTGGGAATTACAATTCGACATAAGATTTGGGTGGGGACACAGGGCTGAACCATATCACACTGTCGTCCCTGGCCATCAAATGGCTCCACCCTTTGTATTCTGTTTGGGTGCTCTCTGAAGCAGGGATTAGTATCCCCATTTCATGGCTGGGAAATTGAAGCTCAGAGAGGTTAAATAAGCTGCCCAAGATAACACAGCTAGAAAGGGGCTGAGAGTCAATGCAGGTCTGACTCTCCAGCCCAAGACCTTTTTGCTGCCTCCTGAAAGTGGGCTCCAAACTGGAACTGATGTATGTGAAGATGATAGAAGGCAGGAGGCTGAACTCTTCTATTTTTCCCTCCCTTGTGCCTAATGGACAAACATCATTTTTTTTGAGAGGTCAGTGGAGAACAAAGAAAAATATAAAAATCGAGCCTAAAGGATTCAGAGATGAAGCCTGACTCAGACCAGAACACACTTAACTACTGAAAACAACGCTGAAAGGGAGGAAGAAATTTCAAGTCTGCAGGAAAATGCTAAGCTAAAGGGAACAACGAACCAAGAATTGTTTCAAGGCTGCTGAGTGGACAGCAAAATGGCAAATGAGTTTTAACAAGCGGAAAATGCAAGGAACTGCACTTGGAGAAAATCACCCAAACCGGACTTAAAAGGAGGATTGCTCTGAAATGGTAGCATTGCTCCCTCAAGGGTCCTGGGTGAATGTGGGCTGTGCCACAGGACACACAGCTGCCCATGGCCCCTCTAAGGAAAAGGATACGAAAGCCACTGGGCATCACTGGGAAAGGCATCAGTCATAAAGTAGAAAACAAAAGTAAAACAACAATGAAACTCTTACCAAGGTTAAAAACAATGTTTTCATTAGGAGAATGAGTGGATACTAGTGTGGGAGAATCATGGGGGTTTTTTTGAAAATATCATGCTGTCCATTTCTGGCACCAAAAAGATCAGGAAGATGCTGAGCATCCTCAGAGAGGGCTTTGCGAGCAACTGAGAACATGAGCCCACCTTGGACCTGCCCCTGGACCTCCCTTGTGGCATCTCAGGAAAGTAGCATGACTGTGACAGGGGTGCAGGAGAGGAGGTTTGGCCACAGAGGCCTAGGCTGAATCCTGAGAATTAGTTCAAGAGCCTGGGGTTTTCACAGCACAACACTCACCGTGAGGGTCTGAGTTCAGAGAAGGCAGTGTGTCCTTGGACAAGTTATATCCAGCAGACCCTCCTCTGGCCTGGGGTTTATTTTATGTTGTTCATCCTTGTGTTTGAGCGGACAAGAAGTGGAGGGGATTGAAGTGGATACTCTCACACACTAATATTCAGTTTTGAAGAATCTTTGTGGAGTTTCTCTCTGAGACAGACTTGACCCAGGATGTGGCCTGTCACTCAGGGCATATGAAAACCCCCAAGCCATTCAGCCATTCACAGCCGACTGGCTCCAGATCATAGGTCCACAGCCATAGGGAGAGTGGTCCTAAGCAGAGCTTAGAGCGGGGTGGGGTCATTCTCAGGATCTTGCCTTTGAGACATTTTGCTGAAACTTCTAAATCCAAAGATTCCTCTGCTACTAGTGCAAGAGCCTCAGGTGAGGATGATTCTCAGAAGAATTCTTAGATTCTCAGAAGGGTCAGAAGTGGAGGCCATGACTTCTGGGACTCCCCCGACCCGAGTCCCTGTGTCAATACCACCACTGTCCTTGTCACTGACCACTCAGAAGCAAGACTTTCCCTGGCCCCTGGGTCTGGCACATGAGCCCCCCTTAGCCCTGGTCCAGGGGCCACACACCCTGAACTCTGCTGTAGATGGCCTCACACGCTGTACTCAGTCCCTGGGGAAAAGACCACTTGTGACCTGGTGAAGCTCCAATTTGGGGAAATAGAAGAGAATAAGTGCATGAGACAGGAGGGCACAAGGGCACACTGGGGAGTGTGGAAGGCAAATTATGGAGAAAAAGGCTAGGCAGACAGTCATGCTCCCTCACTCCCAGCAGTGACTGATAGGAGGCCCAATGCAGTTATGCAGCTCCCGCACTGCACAAAGCTGCCCACAGAGGCAGAAGCTGCATGTGGAGGTTGCTGGCCTAGCCCTCAGGCCTAGTGCAGGCCTGTGCCTACCCTGAGGTTGGGGATTCTTTCTTATTCAGTCAGAGATGCAGCATGCACGAGTGGACAGCCCCAAGCTTCCACACATGGGGCACTCAATACATATTGCTGGTGCAACTGGGAGACAACGAATGAACATGAGTTTCCCTTCTTCTCGAGAGCACACAGGTTACCTGCAGTGACGTGCACCTGTGCCTGGGCTTGGGAGGCTCTGGCTCAGTGAAACCACATCGTTGGCTGGCAAGTGGGGAGAACATTATACAGGTGCTATGCTTGTTCATCCATGGGGCAGGTACTTACCTGATAGCCCAAAGACTGGGCATCAGGATTTTGCCTTCATCCAGAGCCTAACGTGGCAGGAATCCCACATGCAGAACAGAGCCAGGTCCAACCAGGGCAGCCGGCCCCCGCCCATTCCCACCCACAGGCACAAGAATCCCTTATTCCCATTAACCAGCCATCTCCCAGGGAGCAGGGGACAATGCCCTCCCTGTGGCCGCTCCGCAGGGATGACACATAAGAACCATCCAAAGTGCAAGGGGATTGACCCCTGCTCCGCAGCGCTCTTTTGGCTTAATAGGAACAGCTGGTCAGTGAAGTGTTTGTGAGCAATTTAACAAGGCTCAAACAGCAAGAGGCATCTGCCGATAAATCAAAAGGGAGCGCCTGGCTAAATGAGGTTTAATTTAAATTCGTATCTGGAGCTGGGAGAAGAGCCTCATTGTACCTTCCAGTTGCATCCATACCAGCAAGGCCTTGGCCAGTTTGGCATGGGCTGGAGCAGATTCCTGTGGCTGCCTGTTGGGAGGTGATGGCCCCCACAGGAGGGAGCTGTAAAATCAAGTGCTGAGAGGAAGGTAGAGGAAGAAAGGAATTAGATTAAATGTCATTCCTACCCTCACAGAAATAAAACAAAACCAAAGAACTTCATCCCATTTGGTAACCATAAAACTCATAATGGCCACCAGCACCTCCGGAGTGGCCATCCCCATGACTGCAGAGGGCAGGACCCAGGCGCAAGAGCTCAAACGAGCCTGGCAGGGAGAAGAACGTGTCCTATGGAAATGTCACAGTCACAGCCACGATGCCACTCAGGCAAACAAGAGCTGCTTCTTTCTCATTGTTTCCTCACACAAAGAGCTAGACACAGACTGCAACCCATAGACAAGCCAAGAGCTTCAAGACAGCTCTCCTCCTCCCGCTGCAAACTGTGAGCTGTGCACAGCCTTGCGTTTCCCGAGGCAAATACCCAGGCCTGAATGGACTTGATTCTCCCCTCCCTACACATTCCGTTTCTTTTTAAAATCAAGGCCCTGGACTGACATCAGGCAGGAAGCTGACCATTGCTTAACCTCTTCCTATTGCATGTGCATGTCTAGAAAAAGGAGATACAGGAGCTGAGCCACAAGTCACCACAGATACACCCTTCGGGAGTAGTTGCCCTCCTCCTAGGTTCTGTTTCACTAGGGCTAGGGATGGCTTCGGTGTGGGCAGGGTCTCGGGGGTATAACAGGGATCTCAGTTCCCAGGACCCATTGGGCAGGGAGAATGGCTCAGAAAGCAGCCCTGGAAGAAGGTGACCCCTCTACCAGCTGATGCCAAGAGTATGACTTAAAGTTCACATGCATTCAATCAAATATCACCCCCTTATCCATCCCAAGGCCAAGTCTGTCCCTTCTTATCTACACTTCCTCTCAGGCATGCATTCCAACTTTGTCCTTCTTCAAAGGTTCCCTTGAACCAAAATCCCTTGAAATCGAAAGTGAATATGTTCACTAGGAACCAGACCTGCCAGAGCCACTTCATGCCCTTTTGAAGTAGGTTTCAAGGCTGACAGGCTAGAGCAATACCTAACTCAGGAGTGCATCTTTTGGGAATTGTGTTCAACTGCCAGGTAAAATGAAGAGGAAATAGGAGTTTATTTTCCTCTTGCATGAAAGTTTCCCAGTGGGAGTCCTGGGCTGGCACGGCAACAGGCATCCAGGACGAGGTGCCTTCGATCTTTTGGCTCTATATCTTTAGCTGCTGGCTTTCAGCCTGAAGGTCGCCCCATGAGCAAAGACTGACACAAACACCAGTTATCACATCCAGACTTCAGGCAGGAGGTAGAGGGAAGGGAGGGGCAACAACCACGATGACCAAAGGCACTTCCATGCTTTTGCTTTTTTTAAAGACAGGGTCTCATTCTGTTGCCCAGGCTGGAGTACAGTGGTGTGATCATGGTTCACTGCAGCCTTGACCTCCTGGAGTCAAGCAATCCAACCTCCTGGGGTCAAGCGATCCTCCTACCTTAGCCTCTTGAGTAGCTGAGGCCACAGGTGTGTGATGCCACATACAGCTAATTTTTAAATCTTTTGTAGACAGGGTTTCCCTGTGTTGCTCAGGCTGGTCTTGAACTTCTGAGCTCAAGCAATCTGCCTGCCTCAGCCTCCCAAAGTGTTGGGATTACAGGTGTGATCTACTGCAACCAGTCTTTATCACCATCTTTTTTTTTTTTTTGAGGTGGAGTCTCACTCACTGTATTGCCCAGGCTGGAGTACAGTGACACAATCTTGGCTCACTACAACCTCTGTCTCCCGGGTTCAAGCAATTCTTCTGCCTCAGCCTCCTGAGTAGCTAGGATTACAGGTGTACACCACCCTGCCCAGCTAATTTTTGTATTTTCAGTAGAGACGGGGTTTCACCATGTTGACTAGGCTGGTCTTGAACTCCTGACCTCAAGTGATCCACACCCCTTGGCCCCTCAAAGTGCTGGGATTACTTTATCATCACTTCAAAGATGAGGAAACTGAGGCTTACCCAGCAAATGGCAGCTCCAGAATTTGATGAAGACTTCCTAGAAGGCAGGATCTTTATCCCAGTGAGAAGGGACACATAGAAAACAGCAAGCAAATACACCGCAATGTAATAGCATCTGTGGGAGCCTCGAGGGGAGGGTTTTTAGGGCAATGAAGGGGGTACAGATTTGCCCTCGATTCTGACCATGGGAGTTTGTCCTGGACCCTCAACCCTCCTAAGGATAGCCCTGACATCTATGGACACTTACACAAGTATGGATACCAAAATAATAAATAAATTACATGTTTTCCACACACATTGTCTATGCTCAGTAAATATGGGCTGATAGGTCAAAATTAGCCACAAAGTTCCATAACACTGGCATTCAGTGAAGTAAATGAGAGAAGCAGGTGAATGAAGAAGGGTTAAAGATTCTTCAGCACCTGGAAAGAGAGGCTCAGCTTCTCTCACACAGGTATTTTGGGCACAACAGTGTTCTCTTGCATTGCTCTCAAGATGTTCTTAGAGGAACTGCGTAAATGTGATGGTTCAAAGTAAGAGAGGCAGGAATACTGCAGGTCTATATGCAGAGTAATCATCAGAAATTGCTCCTGTTCAGTTTTTTGTTTCACTTTGTTTTTCACTTTTTATTTTAAAATTACATTGGACTTCCAAGAAGCTGTAAAAATAGTAGAGAGTTTCCATGTACTCTTCACCCAAACTCCACGAATTATAACATCTTACATAAATAACCGTAGCACATTATCAAGACCAGGAAAATGATATTGGTATCATATCAATACCCAAACTATAGACCTTATTTAGATCTCACTATTTTAGCACACAGACCTACTCATGCAAACACCATTATAATTAGGATAGAGAAGAATTCCATCAACAATGTGAAATCCCTTGTGGCACCTTTTATAGTCCTCTTGCCAGTCACATATCTGTTCTATATTACTACAATTTTGTCATATTTTAAATGTTATGTAAACTAAGTCACTTGGTATGTAACCCTTTTAGTTCTTTTTCTCACTCAGCAAAATGCACTTAAGGTCCATCCAAGATCCAAAATGCCCTTAAGATCCATATTGGTTCTTGTATCAACAGCTTCTTCTGTGTGACTGCTAAGCAGGATTCTGGGGTGTGGCTGTGCCGCAGTTTGTTTAACCATTTAGCACTGAGTGACATCTGGGTTGTCTCCAGCTTTTATGTTATGAACACAGCCACTATAAATGTTCATGCACTGCTAGGCCGGGCGCGGTGGCTCAAGCCTGTAATCCCAGCACTTTGGGAGGCCGAGACAGGCGGATCACGAGGTCAGGAGATCGAGACCATCCTGGCTAACACGGTGAAACCCCGTCTCTACTAAAAAAATACAAAAAACTAGCCGGGCGAGGTGGCGGGTGCCTGTAGTCCCAGCTACTCAGGAGGCTGAGGCAGGAGAATGGCGTAAAAACCCGGGAGGCGGAACTTGCAGTGAGCTGAGATCCGGCCACTGCACTCCAGCCTGGGTGACAGAGCAAGACTCCGTCTCAAAAAAAAAAAAAAAAAAAAATGTTCATGCACTGCTATAAACATTTGTGTATGGGTGTTTGTATGAATATAAGCTTTCCTTTATCTACGATAAATAACCAGGAGTGTGATTGCTGGGTCATGCGGTAAGTGTATATATAACTTTTTAAGAAATTGCCAAACTGTTTTCCAGAGTGGTCATACCATTTTGTAACCCACCAGCAAAATGTGAGCGTTCCAGCTGCTTCACATTCTGGCCAGCAATTGATATGGTCAGTATTTTTTATTTTAATGCTCATAATAGGTGTATGGTGGTATCTCACCATGGTTTTAATTTGTATTTTTCTAATGGCCAGTGATGTTGAACATCTTTTACATGCTTGTTTGCCACCCACTCATTCTATTTGATGAAGTGTCATTGAAATATTTTGTCCATTTATTGATTGCATTGTTTTCCTACTGTTAGGATTAAAGAATTCTCTTTTTATTCTGGTTGCAAATTCTTTGTCAGATATATAATTTGCAAATATTTTCTCCAAGTCTGTGGCTTGTCTTTTTATTCTATTAACAGTCTCTTTTACATAGAAAAAGTTATGAATTTTGATGAAGTCCAATTTGACAATTTTCTTTTATGGATTGTGCTTTTGGCATCTTATCTAAAGAAATCTTCGCCTAACCTGAAGTTGCAAAGATTTTCTCCTGTATTTATTGCGAAAAAATTTTAGTTTTACATTTCACATTTAGATCTATGATCAATTTTGAGTTAATTTTTATATAAAGCGTGAGGTAGAGGTTAATGTTCCTTTTTTCCTCTGCCTAAGAATGCCCACCAGTTTTTCCAATAGCCATGCTGAAAAGACCACCTTTCTCTTTGAAGCACTTTTGTACCTTCATCAAAAACCAGTTGGTTTTACTTTTGTGGGTCTATTTCTAGACTCTATTCTATTCCACTGATCCATGTGATCATCCACACCATTACTACTGCCATATAGTTAGCCTTAAAATCAGATAATGTGATTACTCCAACTTTATTTTTCTTCTTCAGAAGGTTTCAGCTATTCTCACTCTACTGCTTTTACATGCACATTTTAGAGTCAACTTGTATATATCTACAAAAATCCTACTGGGATTTTCATAGGAGCTGCATTAAAACTATAGATCAATTTTTGAGAGAACTAAGGTCTTTACTATGTTGAGTCTTTCAATTCCTGAATGTTTATGTTCTTCATTTATTGAGTTCCTTGATTTCTTTCATTAGCCTTTTGTAATTTTCAGCATACAGATTCTGTATGCTAAGTATTTCAATTTCTGAAGCTGTTATAAATGGCATTTTGTTTTTAATTGTGGTTTCCAGGGGTTTGTTCCTTCTATATTTAATATTTAAATAAATACAATTGATTTTTGTGCATTGACCTTGAATCGCACCTTAGTAAACTCACATTTTAGTTCTAGGAGCTCTTATGTAGATTATGGGATTTTCTACATACACAATTATGTTGTCTACAAATAGGGAAAACATCATTTTTCTTGTTTATAGTATATCGCTACTTTCATATATTTCCAGATTCAATTTGCTAGCATTTTATTCAGGCTTTGTGTCTATAGTCATGTAGAATAGTGGCCAATAGTCTCTCTCTCTCTTTCTGTCCTCATCTGGGTTTGGTATCAGGGTAATACTGGCCTCATAAAGTGAATTATGAAGTACTCCCTTTTCTTCTACTTTCTGTAAAAGATTATGTAAAAAGTGGTGTTATTTCTTCCCGAAATGGTTGATAGAAATTGCCAGTACACCTGGAGATTTCTTTTTCAGAAAATCCTAAACTAGGAATTCTATTTCCTTAGTAGTTATCGGACTATTTAGATTATCTCTTTTATATTGGGTGAGTTTTAGTAGCTTGTGGTTTTTGAGAAATTGGTTGTTTCATCAAAGTTGTCAAATGTATGTGTATAGAGTTGTTTGTAATTTTCCCTTAATATTCTTTAAGTATCTATGCAATCTGCAGTAACATCCTTTGTGTTTTTGTTTGTTTGTTTGTTTTGAGATGGAGTATTTCTCTGTCATCCAGGTTGGAGTGCAGTGACGAGATCTCGGCTCAGTACAACCTCCACCTCCCGACTTCAAGTATTCTCCCACCGGAGCCTCCCGAGTAGCTAGGATGACAGGTGTGCACCACTACACCCAGCTAATTTTTTTTTTTTCTTAGTAGAGACGGGGTTTCACCACATTGGCCAGGCTAGTTTTAAACTCCTAACCTCTAGTGATCCACCCACCTCAGCCTCCCAAAGTGCTGGGATTACAGGCGTGAGTCATCACACCTGGCCCGCTCTTTCATTCGTGACGTTGGGAATTTGTGTCTTCCATCATTTTTCTTTGTCAGTCTTGTTTGAAGTTGATTTTATTGATCTTTTCAAAGAACTAGGTTTTGGTTTTATTAATGTTCTCCATTATTTTCTGTTTTCAATTTTATCGATTTCTGTTTTACTTATCTTCTGCTTACTTTGGGGTTTTTTTCCCACTTCTTTTTCTAATATCTTGAGATAGAAGCTCAGATTATTGACTTGAATTCTTTCTGCTTTTTCATATAAGTATTTAGTCCTACAAAATCCCTTCTAAGCACTGCTTTGGCTGTACCCTATGTATTTTTGATATGTTGTATTTATTTTCATTTCATTAAGTTTAATATATTTTCATTTTTTCTTGAGGCTTACCCTTTGATGCCTGGATTATTTAAAAGTGTGTTATTTTATGTGTTTGGAGATGTTCTTATTTTTTGTGATTGACTTAATAGTCAGATAGCATACTGTATATGACTTTAATTCACTTAAATTTTAAGGTTTGTTTTATGATCCAAAATATGGTCTTTCTTGGTGAATATTCCATGTGCACTTGACAAGAATTGTGTATTCTGCCACTGTTGGTTGGAGTGCACTATGATGCCAATTAGATCATGTTGGTTCATGGTGTTGTTAAGTTCTTCTGTATCCTTTGTGATATCCTGTCTAGTAGTCTCTTAGTTACTGAAAGAGCAGTGTTGAAGTCTCTGACCATATGTGTATTTTTCTTTCAATCATGTCGGCTTTTATCTCAGATATTTGAACCTGTTATTTGATGCATCACACTGTTACATCTTCTTGGTGAATTGACTCTCTTATCATTGTGTACTGTTGTTTTCCCTGGCAATTTCCTTTGCACAAGTCTACATTGCCTGATATGAACACCCTCCATCTGTCTTTTATATATACTTTTCATACTTTTACATTTCAACAACTTATATCACAATATTTGAAGTAAGTTTCTTGTAGACCACATACAATTGGTTCAGTTTTTTGTCTTTTTTGAGACAAAGCTTCACTCTTTCGCCCAGGATGAGGTTAAGTAGTGCAATCTTAACTTACAATCTCTGTCCCTGGGTTCAAGCAGTTCTCCTGCCTCAGCCTCCTGAGTAGCTGGAATTATAGGCGCCTGCCCCCATGTCCAGCTAACTTTTGTATTTTTAGTAGAGATGGGGTTTTGCCATGTTGGCCAGACTGATCTCAAACTCCTGACCTCAGGTGATCCACCTGCCTTGGCCTCCCAAAGTGCTAGGATTACAAGCGTGAGCCACTGCGCCCAGCCATTTGTTCAGTTTTTAATCCATTCTGCAAATCTCTGTCTTTTAATTGCTGTGCTTAGCCATTACATTTAATGTAACTGCTGTTATTTCAGGATTTAAGTCTGCTACTTTATTATTTGTTTTCAGTTCGTTTCTCCCTCTCCACTTTTTTTCTTCCTTTGTTTGCCTTTGCCCGCTTTCCTTTGGGTTACCAGACCAATTTTTAGTATTCTATTTTAATTTATCTATAATGTTTTTGAGTGTATCTTTTTACATGGTTTTCAAGTGTTTGCTATAGTGATTACAACATATATACACACATAACACATTACATCCTACCAATATTAACAACTTACTACTTCAAGTGGAATGAATATTAAAACCTTACCTCCATGCAGGCTTCTTTACCACTTCCGTTAATGACTGAAGTGTCTCAAATTTTATTACGTTTGTTGAGAATCACATCAGACTGTTGTAATTTTCTGCTTCCAATCATAAAAGTTATTTAAAACTCAAAAGAAGGATAGTATATATATTTATCTAGATATTTGCTCTTTTCATTGCTTTTTCTTCATAACTGATGTTCCACAAGTTTCCATCTGTTATCATTTCCTTTCTGTTTGAAGAACTTCTTATAGCAATTCTTTTCAAGCAGGTTTGCTGACAACCAATTCTCTGTTTCCCTTCACTTGGGAATGTTTTGATTTCACTTTTGTTCCTGAAGAAGTTTGCTAGATATAGAATTCTGAGTTGATGGTTATTTTCTTTCAGCACTTGAAAAACATTCTGACTCTTCCTTCTGGCCTCCGTGGTTTCTGATGAGAAATTTGCTGTCATTAAAATTGTCCTCTATGGGTGTTTTTAAGATACTTTCTTTGTGTTTAATTTTCAGAAATTTGTCTGCCTGTGGATTTCTTTAAATTTACCCTGTCTTGGATTTACTCCACTTCTTAAATCCGTAAGTCTATGTCTCTCACCAAATCTGGGAAGTTTCCTGTCATTATTTCATAATATATTTGCTCACTTTTATTTATTCTCATCTCTTTCTAGGACTCTGATGATATGAATGCTAAATCTTCTGTCACTGTCTCCCCAGACCCCGCCTCCCAGCCCTTGAGAATCATTTTTTTTAAAATCTATTTTCTTTCTAAATAGATTAGGAACTAATCTAATTTATTTCTGTTTATTCTATTTTATTTCTATTCTATTATCTAGAAATTATTCTATTCAGAGTAAATCTAGACCTATTTAAAGATAAGTCAATAAAATAATTATCTAGACTTTTTCAAAGGTAAGTCAATAGGAATGGCTCTACTGAGTTATCCCTGAGTTTAATAACATTTTCCTTTGTCATTTCTATTCTGCTATTTAACTCATCCTGTGAGTTTTAAAATTCTGGTTATTGGGTCAGGAGTGGGGGTTCGTGCCTGTAATCCCAGCACTTTGGGAGGTCAAGGCAAGAGGATCCCTTGAGCCTGGGAGTTCAAGACCAGTCTGGGCAACAAAGCAAGACTCCATGTCTACAAAGTTGTTTTTTGATTAGCTGGGTGTGGTGGCACATATCTGTAGTCCTAGCTACTCAGGAGGCTGAGGCAGGAGGATTGCTTGAGTCAGGAGTTTGATGGTGCAGTGAGCTATGATTGCACCCCTGCAATTCAACCTGCATTACAGAGGAAGACTCTGCCTCTAGAAAAAACATTAAAATACTTTGGTTACTATATTTTTTGGTCTAAAATTTCCATTTAGTTCTCCTTTATAGCTTCCATTTTTCTGCTGAGAGTTTGCAATTTTCTATTTGTTTCAAGAGTATTTATAATTGCTTGTTGGAGCACTTTTATGATGGCTACTTAAAATTCCTTATGAGATTATCCTAACATCTGTGTTATCTCAATGTTGGTATTTGTTATTTGAGGTAGCATTTTTCTGGTTCTTAGTTTGAAGAATTATGTTGGATTACCTCTGAAACACTTTATGTATTACGTCATGAGACGTAATAGATACCTGTTTAATATCTTTTAGTAATCAGTCAACCTGTTTAGGTTCAGAACACACATCACAGCCTACTTTTGTGGGTTTGTGGTTTAAATGTCAATTTTGTTTTCAAAGACTTTATGGTGGTATTCTCCTCTGCCCCACTTGCACACTACTCAGAGGTCAATCTGAAACCTATTGCTGTGTTATTTCTAACCAATTTCACTCACAGTCAACTTGAGGGTCTTCCCACAACTTTATTCATGGATTTTAAAAATCTCTTTCTTCAGAGAAGTTTACAGAATCTTCTCTGTAATCTTCCCACCTACCAATCCCTTTTGTTTGGCTTCCTCTTCTCTGTAATGCCCACCTTAGGGAAGGGCTGGGATGTTTCCTCTTTGCTGACATTCATTTAGTACAAGTGGGGATGGTGGGCAGGGTCTCACCCCACACTCTCCCCATGACAGATGGAGAGGGGATGGTCTGCTGCCTCCTTAATGCAGATAAGGATGGTCCATTGGGCTCTGATCACAGCCTTCACAGACTGCACAGCCACAGCACCCAATGGGGAGGCAGATGGTTGCAGATATTTTTGTTATCTTTGCCTAGCAGAGGGTGGGCATAGTCAGAAGAATTCTGTTACATAGGACCACCCTTTTCCTGGTTCTTTAGCTAGAGAAAGTAGGCTTTCCTTGGGGCTCTTTTTTCAATTGTCCGAGCCAGTTGGCATTTCCAGGTTTGGGGGCTCTGTAGTGCCCAGAATAGGATATATGGGAGGAAAACACCCCTCCTTCCCATCCCAACACGAAATACATCTTGGGTTATTCTCAAATTACAAAGTCTTTAGCCATCCATCTTCATTTCTCCAACTTTCAGAGTTCTCTAGTAGTTAGTGCTTTATGTATTTTGTCCAGGGTTTTCAGGTACAATTAGCAGGAGGAATACGTAGAATGCACTTACTCCATTTTTTCTGGAATCAGAGGCCCCAGCGTTCATAGTTTCAATATAAAGTGCTGTGCCCAGGCATCAAGGTAAATTTAACTTTGTAGACACAAGCTCCCTGAAATAAGCCTTGACCCATGGACTCTGGGCTAGAGTAGCCTGCTTGTCACACAGGATATATCTGATGTCTGTGGATTACATCTTGGTGATATGATTGCATCTGTTCTTACTTCTCTACCAAACACAGAAGAGGATCATTAGGTTTTGTTTTGTTTTTTTTTGAGATGGAGTCTCGCTCTGTTGCCCAGGCTGAAGTGCAGTGGCATAATCTTGGCTCACTGCAAGCTCCATCTGCTGGGTTCACATCATTCCCCTGCCTCAGCCTCCTGAGTAGCTAGGACCACAGGCACCCACCACCACACCCAGCTAATTTTTTTGTATTTTTAGTAGAGATGGCGTTTCACCATGTTAGCCAGGATGGTCTCAATCTCCTGACTTCGTGATCCGCCCACCTTGGCCTCCCAAAGTGGGTTTTGCTTTTGTTCTTATTTATTTACATCACATAAAAGAAAAGTTAATTCTCATTGTGAGACAACATTAGGGTGCAGCCTAGCATTTGTCGAGATTTGGGGGGTAATGCAATTAGCTAGACAAAGCAATAACCAATCCACAGAGCCTTCAATGTGTTCAGAAGGGTACATGAGAGAGGTGACACTAAATGAGGCATTTGCTACTTCCCATTTAACAAACAGTGATACTGGGAAGGGGCTGAGAGGCAACTTGAGGTATTCTTCTTGATTAGGGAGCAGTGGCTCTTGTTCACATTTGCCATGTCCAGACCTTCTCCAGAGAGAGGACGTGAGCAGCAGCGTCACAAATTGAACACACTTGCCAACTCCTGCTGAGCAAGGCCAGCTTGGCTTTGAATTTGAATACAAATTGGCTCTAGCAACTTGCTACAGGCAGTAAGCAAAACCAAACAAGCAAAAGCAGAAAACATAAGAGGAGGAAACCAGCCCTTTGTCACTGCAGATTTGTAAGGGAGGGTGAAAATGGTGTGAACAACTGGAGTCTGTCACCGGGGAATCTGATCGCCCCAAAACTGACCCTGTGGGGTAGCGTGATAAAGACACCCAACCGTTGGGAGCCTCAGGAGCATCACCTGCAAAACAGTGCTGACGATGCCACCGCCTCTGAAAAGCACAAGTAGCCGTTCCTAAGCAGTTTTGGGAAACTCTGCCTGGGAAAATATGAGGCAGAAGCTGAGCGTCCTCAGCTTGCCATCCTGAGGAAAGCTGCTTTCTCTCCTCTCTACTGGCGTTAGCCAGTGAATTCGCATTTCTGCTGTTTATACGTCTTAAAAGCCAACATTTGCCTAGTGTTTTTGGTGGGAAAATGATCATCCCACAATTGGCATGGTGAGATTATTTCTTAGGCAAGGCATTTCCTTTGAGACTGAACTGCCATTTGTACAGTGTCGCTATTTAAGACGACACATTGCCTGTGCTCAGGGAACAGAACATGAGAAAACCGACGAGCTTTTTCAGGAGTGTGAAAGCCAGCCTCAGCTCCGGGTGAGAGATGGAGCTAGATATGGGTGAGCACCAGGCAGAGAACGCCCACCAGCTTCACTTGTTCATTAGGCTCTACGTTTGTATGGTCCAGGGGGACCGTGTCACCTTTCTGCCTACTCCCAAAGAGGGCTTCCTGCCCTGGTCACTGGCAGTGAAACTTGCTTAGGGTAGAAGGGCAGAAAATAACTGATGCTTGAGCCAAATCCAAATGGAATGCAAAATCTGTGCAAAGAAACATAGGCATTTTTCTCTTTCAGTCACTGAGGAGGTGTTCATGCTCTCACGCGCATTCCTGATGCCTCTTCCCATCCCCTCTTCATTCTCATGGCCTCTTCATGGCCTGATCCCCTGAGGAAGACCGTTGGATTAGGTGCGGGTTTAAAGGACAGCACCAGCACCCTCATCAGTGAAAGAAGTGCAGCTGTGTGCATAAGTGCTACATGCACCTGTGTGGTGTTCGGTGATCACATCCCTGAAGGTGAAGGCATTAACTCAGGACCCTGGAGAATTTTTATTCAAAATCAACCCCCAAGTTCAGTAGAAATCACTGTGGTTCTTGCTGTCCATGTTCCCAGTGGCACCCCCAGTGAAATCAGATTCCCTCTTAAAGTAAAAGAGCAGCTGAGGTTGTCCCACACTAATGATTGGCCACCTCAAAGGGAAGCCGCCCCGACCCTAGATCCGTTCTCAGGATGCTGGCTCGTAGCAGTCAGTAGTCTCCTCCTCGATGCCACTCTACAGCACCGTGCTTCCTGTCATCCACACACCTGCTGCATAGCAATGCCATCACTTATGCGGAAGCCGGGTTTCTTCCTCTCAACCATGTGCCCACAAAAGGTTCCTAAAGAGAGTTATTAAATGGGTGGGTGGGTGGGTGACTACATGGAGGAGGTACAAGGGAGTAGAAGTAGGCTGCTCCAAGGCCTCTTGAAGCCCTTGTCTACTGAGTGGACTGCATGGTGATGGGGAACCTGTCAGCCTTGCTGTCCTTGGTGTCCGGCAGGAGAGCCCAGCTCCTTCCTGGCTCTGGCCCTGACTGACAAATGCAGAAGTAAAGAGCAGGACTTGGAGCACTCTCGCCCGCACTGACATCTGTGTCTCTTCCTTGGCTGATGCAAGCACACTGTCTCTCCCAAGAAAGGTTGACAGGAATAGGAAGCCCTCGACAAGCACCAAGACCTGGAGCTATTCCGTTTCTAGGCCAAGATCAACCAGCTACCAAGGTCCTATTCTTATTTAAAAAGTGATTCATCAGGATAGGAAAAAAAAATATGTTTGCTGGAACAGTAGTATCTCTCCTGATCCCAACAGGAACGGGAACACCAGTGTCAAACAGTGTGCCAGGCAGAGGAGCCCCTGCCCTTCCCGGCTGCCCGTCCAAAAGCACCAGTCTCGCTGGCGTCTGGGACCTGCTTCCAGGCCCTAAGCTTGGGGTCCGTGGTTCTGGAGGCCCTAGCAGCAAGAGCCCCCAAGGAGCCGCGCGGGGAAGGGCTGGACCTCAAGGCTCTAGGCAGCGGCCCTACCCTCCTAGCGCACCAAGGATTCTGCGGAGGGGGACCAGCTCCTCCCCCAGACTCCTTCCAGGGAACGCTCCATCACTGTCACATGCCCCCGGCTCTGCGCTGGCAGGTGAGGTGGGCGTGCGTTCCCCTGAGGACTAAACCACGGAGTCTAGCAGGGCTCTCTTCGGGGGATCCCACAAGTCTGTTTCCTCTTCCTTCTCTCCTCTTCTCATCTGTCCCCAACTTTACGCTTTGACTTTGCTCTGGTCCTAAACCCTTCCCACTTTACACCATGCCTGCTGGATCGTGGGGGACGGGAAAATCTCCCCTATGATTCTGCTGCTGCCCGCCCCCTCTATCCTCTCAAGCACCTCCCGGAAGCCTGCTGAGCCCCTGCATCCTCCTCTGTTAAGTAAATCGCTGCGGCCAGATGCTATCTAAGCTTCCTAAGAGTCCAGGCATTTTCTTTAAAGGGCGGTGAGTTATTTTCTTCCTCAACGTCCAGAACAGAGTCCTTCTCCCCGCCCTTCTAAGCAGCTCAGCCTCTACCTGCACTGTCCAGTACCACAGTAGCCTCAGCCACATGTGGCTCTGTATATTTAAATGGGAAGTCATTAAAATGACATAGAACTTAAAATTCAGTATTTCAGTTGCACTAGCCACTTCTCGGCTGCTGCCATAGCTGCCTGTAGCTAGTAGTGGCTGCGATATGCATAGAAAAACACTGCTGCCATTGCAGAAAGCCCTCCCGGACCATCCTGCCGCCGCAGGGCCTGTGTCCCAGGGCCGCCTAATGCCTTGACATGTGGAGAGGGAGACACAGTCCCCACGATCCTGATCTGCACCCGCATGCCCATGGCATCCTCTCTCTAAGGTCCCTAAGCATGAGCTCCACATCGAACTTTTCAGCAGCCACCCTCCCTACAGTCACCCCTGTCCCTGTCGCAGGACTTCTCACCTAGTGGCCACTTTCCCGGCTTGCTTTGTGCACCAGGAACTCAAGGACTGGGCCAGGGCAGGGGCACACCAGAACACAGTGCTGCCTGCTGGGAGCCGGCTAGTTCTCCCTCCAGGATACCAATGTGGAATAAGATTTATGCTCTCAGGGTTCTTCCAGCCAATGAGGGCTGGGACCAGGGCCTGCCCCCACTTCCCAACCTACCCACTGGTTGGCTCCATTAGGGGACCTCTGACCTCCATTTCACCCTTCCCACGGGGCCACGGCCCCACCAGTCCTCAGGTGGCACCCGAGTCCCTGTGTGCACAATGCAAGGACACAAGAAGCACGTACTGTCCCGGACCTTGAGGAGCTGAGCATCAAAGGCCAAGAAGACCAGTTTACACAGCAGTCACTGTGAGGGACACGTCTGCCTGCAGCAGCATCTTTCCACCTGGTCTCCTTCCCAGGTTTCTGTTCCTGCAAAGCCCAGGAGGGGCCCAGCTGTCCACAAATGTCGGCACCTCCCAAGTCAGCGTGGCAGTACTGGCCCCTTACTTCCATTTCGAATTCTCCCCTTGCTGGGTCTATGGGCTGCAGGCCCTTCCCATCTGCTGCCTCTCCTGCCTGTGCAGTCTCACCTGCTCCTTCTCACCTGGGGGCATCTCTGCTTTGCTTGTCCTGAAAGGCTGCATTTTCCACCTTTCCACCTTTCACTCTCTTTTCACTTTATTCATTTATGCTGTTTTCTATTTGCTGTTGCCAAATCTATTCTCCACGTTGCTCTGGGAGGCTGACCTCCACAGACTGCATTACAGCCTTCCTTTGCCCTCTGGTGTCCAGCTGGGCTCAGTCAGTGGGAGACACTGCAGGAGATGCGTGGGTGAGAGGAGAGAGGGTGGGCTTTATGACCCCTCCTCCTTACTTCCTCGTGGTCTGAGGGGTTCTGCTGATTCTGGCAGGCCCTCATTTTCCCCAGGCCCCTTGGCCAGGTTCCCAGTCACACTGTCCCTTCCCCATTGTCCCTTCAGGCCTAGGGACAGGAATGGCTCCTCCTGTTGACTTCCAGGTACTTTACCGTTCCTCTTCGGTTCTCCTAACCCTGCCCCTGCCCCTGCCCCTGCCCCTGCCGCTGCCCCTGCCCCTGCCCCTGTAAATACTCACTTCTTCAAACTTTCTGTTCTCAACTCTTGTAAATGCACTGTGTGTTTCTGGCCAGGAGCCAGAAGGATGTGGCACCTCATATCTTACTGGTCTGTAAGCATTCGGGAAACGACCCAAACATAGTGGCATGACACAGTGGCAGCCAGGCACTGCTGCTGCTTCTCCTGGTCCTGGCTGTTGACTCAGCCCAACTGGGTGGCTCCGGCTCACCGTTGCTCAAGATGCTGCAGTCGGACAGGGGCTCTGACTGGAGCCACCCTACAGGCTCCCTCGCATCTCTGGCTGTCTGTTGGCATCTCAACTGGGGCATCTTCCTGTGGCTTCCTCACAGCATGGCAGCTGGGTTCCGACGGCAAGGTCCTGGGAAGGAGCCACGTGGAAGCTGTGTTGTCTTCACAAGCCGGTCTTTAAAAAGCCACACGGTATTATTTCTGTTGCACTGTACTCATCGGAAGCTCATCACCAAATCAAGGCCATCCATTGTCGAGAAGAGAATTAGACTCCACCTCTTAATGAGAACAGTGTTAAGGAATTTGTGAACACATTTTACAACTAGCAGAGATGGAAACTGTTTGACACCTTCTCTGATCACCATCCTGATCCGTGTCATCCACACACGCCCTCTTGGGTCCCCCATGCAGAATACATCACCTCTTATTTAAAGTAAACGCTTTATTAACGTGTTTACACTTGGTTCAACTTTGGTACTGAGGAAGAAAAAGTGACCTCAGAACCCCTGAAGTATCTGGGCCACTGGTTGTGGGTTTGAGAGGAATGGGGCTTGGGGGCCACACCCCACCCAAGAGCTAGATTTTCCTTACAACTTGGTTCTCAAAATGTGCTGAGCTTCCCTTAAAAACAAATTCCCTCACCTCTTTTCTCTTCTCCACATCTCCTCTCCTTTGCCAACCTGGTTCATAACAGCATAACAGGAAAAAGTTCAGACTCCTTGAGGGCAGGAAGACCTAGAGAGGGGGACTTCCTCTCTTACAGACTCCTGTCTCCTTGTCCCACACCCACTGGGTAGCGGGTCCTGTGTTGACTTCACCCCCTAAATTTATCGCAATTGCCGCAACTTCTCCATCCCCTTGCCACTGCCAAAGTTGTGCCTCTTCCAACGTCTCCTCTGGGTCACTGTCAGCCCTCCTCCTTCCCAGAGGTTACTCCAGCCACCATTGGAAGGCACTTCAGACCGCATCACAGCTCTTCACTCTCGTGATTGGGAACCTGAGTACCGGAGAGGTGAAGGGACTTGTCCCAAATTCCATAGCCAACTGAAAGCACAGGCAGGCCAGAACTCAGGTTTTCTGGTGACTAGAGATGGGCGCCTTCCTCACTGCTTGAGGGTAAATTTTTGGTTGTTCTTGGAAAGTGTACTCCCACCAGAGGCCCGGGACAGTCTCTCAGCCTCTTCATCCTAGGCCCTAGGTATGGTCTCTATCGCTGGGTTTTGCAAAGAAATTGTTGTGGGAGAAATAAACAGCCACTTTTATTATTTTCTTTATTCTCATTTACCATTTAAATAGGCATTTCCAGATTTCTGGGCGTCATCATCTCATAAAGGAACTATTCTTGCTCTTAAGGAACTTCCATTCTAAAATTATACAAGCCACAGACAGAGGAGATAGACACACAGAGAGACACTATGCTTTTCTTTTTTTGGAAAGGGCTGGGGGAAGTGCAGAGAAGGGAGAGAAAATAGAAAAGGGTAGAGAAAGATCAGCACTGTTTGGTGGATGAAAATAACACAAGAGACAGCACAGAACTTGATGGGCTCTGTCCCCAGGGATAAGAAGGGATTTCAAAGCTGCACAACTATTTATTTATTTTTGCATATGGAATCAGCCATTTTATGCGACTGATAAAATCAAGGACAATTAGACCAAATTGAGCTTTAATTTTGGATTGAAAGTGTGATTCTTCCACTGAGAACTCCCTCCCACCACATCTGAAATTACTAACTGCCAAAGGCACCCGGAGCCATCAGCCTGAATGGTGTGAGCTTATTGCTTGTCAAAAATGTAGACGCTGAGAGGATCTATGCGCTCCTGCAGAGGCATTAGAAAGTCTAGATGAGATGCAGATTAAGGACTCACCTCAGGAAGCATTATTTAAAGCGTTTACTTGTTTACACTTGGTTCAACTTTGGTACTGAGGAAGAAAAAGTGACTTCAGAACCCCTGAAGTATCTGGGCCACTGGTTGTGGGTTTGAGAGGAGTGGGGCTTGGGGGCCACACCCCACTCAAGAGCTAGATTTTCCTTACAACTTGGTTCTCAAAATACGCTGAATTTCCCTTAAAAACAAATTCTCTCACCTCTTTTCTCTTCTCTGCATCTCCTCTCCTTTGCCAACCTGGTTCATAACAGCATAATAGGAAAGTTAAAAGTTCAGACTCCTTGAGGGCAGGAAGACCTAGGATGGGGGACTTCCTCTCACTTGACCATCTTGGGGTGACCGGGAAAAGTGAGTTCTCCCCTCCGGGACTTGGGATCCACCTCTGCCAAGTGCCAGCGAAGACAGCATCTGCCTCCCAGGATTGCTGATGGGGTTGACGGGGTGATGTGTGTAGAGCGCATAGCACATGTCTGGCATAAAGTCAGGGTTCAAAAACTGTTTGCTGGCTAGGTGCAGTGATTCATGCCAGTAATCCTAGCACTTTGGGAGACTTAAGCAGGAGGATCACTTGAGCTTAGGAGTTCGAAACCAGCCTTGCCAACGTGGCAAAACCCCGTCTCTACTGAAAGTATAAAAATTAGCTAGGTGTAATGGCACACGTCTATAGTCCCAGCTACTCGGGAGGGTGAGGTGGGAGGATCACTTGAGCCCAGGAGGTGGAGGTTGCAGTAAGCCCAGATTGCACTGCACTCCACTCTGTAAAAACAAAACTAAACAACAACAACAAAACAGTTTGCCATCGTTGTGAGGTTTATTACCCCCATCATAGGACTCATACTGCCTCCAGGCCCCCTTCTCATGGAGCCTCTAACTGATGCTGAGTTTTCCCTTTCCTCTCTCTGCTGGATTCCTGTTGGGATGCTGGGCCGGGTTGAGTGTTCTTACTACCCAAGAGGTGTGAGACCCTACAGTGTGTAATTGCTTGGTCGCTTTGGCCAGGAGGCAAGAAGAACAAAACCTTTCTGAACCACAGCAGGGCTGGGTCCAGCTAAGGTCTGGGAGAAGGCAAGACAGAGCGCATCTCTGGACTTTCTCCCTCAGGAAGCAAAATCTGAGCTAGTGGGTCAGGAGATGCCAGATCAGGGAGATGTAAGCCTTGTGCTTCCTGGAAAGATTGAGTGCCTTTGGCTCAGGGAGCCCACGTGGATCATTCAGTGAGGGACTGCACAGCACTGGGAATGCATAGCCAGGACTTGGAGGTTGGTATCTGGGCTTGAACACACATGAAAATGCCCAATATCCCAGGCCTTTCTCCCTATCCTTTTTGAGACTTGTCTGACCTTCCCTCCTTCCATCATTAGAGCTGGATTTTTTCTCTTTTCTGTAGGGGAGGGAAGAAGCAGAGGCTGAGTGTGGTGTCGGTAAGGACAGAGCCCTTGCTGGTGAATGGGGACTGGAAGGATGGAAGGAGGGAAGACAAAAAGAAGGATCTTCAGCTACTTTCCAGAGTGATCACACTCATTTATGGAATCTGTATTGGGCACAGTTCCTCTTCTAAGGGTTTTGTGAGGGAGAGAGAAGGACAACAGATAATGCAGTAGATAAGTACTGGGCTTGCTAGGAGCCCACAGGCACGCCACCCGAGGGGTCAGGAAAGGCTTTCCAGAGAAGGAAGAGTCTGGGCTAGGACACAGAGGGTAAGTGAGCAGAAGCCAGGAGTCAGTCAGGTCATGGGGTGGTGGGAGGACAGTCCACAACTGCCATGGTGTGTGTGTGATATGGTTTGGTGGTGTCCCCATCCGAATCTCATCTTGAATTGTTGTTCTTGTAATCCCCATGTGTCCTGGGAGGAACCAGGTGGAGATAATTGAATCATGGGGGCGGTTTCCCCATACTGTTCTCGTGATAGTGAATTCTCATGAGATCTGATGGTTTTATAAGGGACTTCTCCCCACTTCACTGCGTACATCTCCTTCGTGCTGCCATGTGAAGAAGGACATGTTTGCTTCCCCTTCTGTCATGATTGTAAGTTTCTTGAGGTCTCCCCAGCCCTGTGGAACTGTAAGTCAATTAAACTTCATTCCTTTATAAATTACCAAGTCTTGAGCAATTCTTCATGGCAGTGTGAGAACGGATGAATACTCTGTGTGTGTGTGTGTGTGTAGGGGTTGTTGCAAGTGTGAGGAGGGGACATTAAGAAGTAGAGATGTGGTTGAGCACAGTGTCTCATGCCTGTAATCACTTTGGAGGGCTGAGGTGGAAGAATTGCTTGAGCCCAGAAGGTAAAGTCTGCAGTGAACCATGATTGCACCACTGCATTCCAGCTTGGGTGGCAGAGTGAGACTCTGTTTTTTTTTGTTTGTTTGTTTTTTTTTTTTTGATACAGAGTCTCGCTCTGTCTCCCAGGCTGGAGTGCAGTGGCCGGATCTCAGCTCACTGCAAGCTCCGCCTCCCGGGTTTACGCCATTCTCCTGCCTCAGCCTCCCGAGTAGCTGGGACTACAGGCGCCCGCCACCTCGCCCAGCTAGTTTTTTGCATTTTTTAGTAGAGACGGGGTTTCACTGTATTAGCCAGGATGGTCTCGATCTCCTGACCTTGTGATCCACCCGTCTCGGCCTCCCAAAGTGCTGGGATTACAGGCTTGAGCCACCGCGCCCGGCCGAGACTCTGTTTTTAAAAAAGAAGTGGACAGGTTGGCAGGGCCCATATTTGAGAGGCCCTGAAGGATGTGCATTTCCTCAGGTAGGCCGTGGGAAGTGCCACAGTAGGACTGTAACTTAGATCAGCCAACACTGCCCTTGTCCTAGCAACATGTGCTTGGGAGATGTGTGGTCTTGGATGGTCACACATCCAGCTGGTTCATTTCTGCTTTGGTGAGTTAGTAGACTCGAGGCAGCATTATTTGTTCATGACTTTGCTTAGCAATTGAAGCCAAACAAACATGTCTTCAGAGGCTGTATTTTTTAAATTAAATAGCACGTGTACATTGGTTTAAGAAGTCAAACAGGACCAGAAGGTATATAATAGAAGACTGCCATTCTTGCCCCATCTGTCTGCCTCCTAATTCTTCCTCAAAGACAACATCTTCTGGTATTCACCTTTATGTTTGTGGAACAGTGTATTTAGGATGCTTTTTCTTTTTTTCAGTTTTAGATTTATTGTGGAAAACCATGCCATCTCTCTATTTTCGAAACATTTTCATCACCACTTCCAGCTACATCAGTGGTTAGTTGAGTGTTTGCAGCACAGCTGCGCCCCCTCACATACTAGAACAGTGTTTTCTTCTTGTTCACTTTTTGTTTTTCTAGGAGTTTGTAATTGTCAGTTTGTTTGATTTTTCCATGTAACTATCACTGATTCATTCCCAACCTCTCCAACTGAGCTCCAAATCTCCTTCTATACCTTTGAGCACTCCAGGCTTCTGCTGTCAGCCTGGAAGCCCTTTGCCTTCAAAGGCCCTTTAGGGGAAAATTTGGGAAACCTGCTTCCTCAGGTAGAAGGAGCTATACAAAACTTAAAACAAAACTAAAATAATTTTAGACTTTCCTTCTAATTACTCTGGAAACTACTCTTAACCACATGCATGCATTGGTTTTCTGAGGCTGCAAAATCAAATCCTCTTGGTTTTACATCCACTAAAGCCTCTCTTTTGCCAGTCTGATTTATACAATAGTGTACAAGAAATGCAGCTGTTATTACTTCCAGGTGCACACACAGTAATTTAACTAAATGCTATCAAAGCCTTTCCAAGTAAAAAGGCCTCCTGGGCTTATTTTAATGAATAGATAAAGCTAATTTGTAATTAGTACATTTAGTTGTTAATATGCAAATGAGGCCTGCTGTTATCTGTAATTAGCACCAAATTCTTGATTGCTAAGGATGCTGCTAAAGTGCTTGGGAAAGCCTGTAATTCTCACTCAAGTCTCCAGCCACCCAAGGACCCCTAGATCTCGCCTCCTAGATCTCAGCCCTCATTCTCCTCTGCACTCTCACCCATCTGCCTGCCTGTTGGACTTCTCCTTTCTATATTCCAGAAGCACCTAGAACATGTTTACAAGTGAATTCAAGTTCTGTTCCCTCCCTGTACTTGGAGCCTCTTTTAAGAATCTGTTTCTCAGTGGTGACCTGTCCTTCCCTCTTGCTCCACCCTCTCTAGCAGGGTCCCCTCGTCAGAGAATATACTACCATCCATGCAGTCACCTCACTCAGAAGCCTGCACCTCCTCACATACTCTGATCTCTGTCTCCCTCTCCTCCAAAACCCCATCCATCTCTGAGGCTGCTGGGGCGAAGAAGCCACCCACTGTCAGATGCCAGATGCCACCCACTCTCACCTCCCTAAATCAGGTCATGCCACTCTTCCCGGGAGAGCGGTGGTGGCCTCCCCATGGCCTCTCCACCTTCTATCTTGGCATTCTCATCTGTTTCTTGTGTTGCAGCCAGTGTGTTTTTTCTAAATCACCTCTTCACTTTAAATCTTTCAGATCTCAGTTTCAACATGGCTTCCACTGGGAAAAAGTCCAAGACCCAAGTCTGCCGTAAGCGCCCTTCCTGCCCACTCGCTTAGCACCCATGCTTGTCCTCATGTAGCATTTAAGCACTCATTCAGAGCTGGCCTGTTGATGTGTCTGTTTCACTCCTTAAGAGCGGGGATGTATGTTGCTACCTCATCAACAGACACACAGTAGACTATCAACAAATACTTGTCAAGAGAATACCAGAGTTAGTCTTCTCAGATTGTTTTTAAAAGTTCTCCATCCATTCTTATCTGATTAACTTTCTTGGCAAACCGACTCTTACTCACTGCATGCAAGGGTAACCTTTGTGTTAACCTTTATCAATTGACTGTGAATTCTGAATCAGGAAGCCTGAATGCATTGCTATGTCTAGTTTTATTGCTGTCCCAGCTAAGCACACAGCACTCCGAAGGATGAAGTAGCCTCCCTGCCCTGGGAGTCAGGAGGTCTGGGACCTTCCCGTCTCTGTGTTGTGCCACCTTGGACCAACTGGCTCCCAACAAATATACCCCAAAAGGTTTGGTAACTTGCCAGACTCCAAGAATATGGAATTTCCTGACCAAAACTTAGAGGCTTCTGCGGTGTGTACAGGGGGTTCACCCATGAAGCCGAGGCCTCTCCAACTCCACCGCACTGTGTATGAATCTCTTGCCTCCAGCGCCCACATCTGCAGCCACCGGCCCCCAATGCAGATTACGTCCTTTGATGCCAGACTCTAAAAACATGAGAAAAAATTTCTCTTTGGTAGGAACATTTGAAATAACATATTTTCAAGTGTGTCGAAGATCAGAATATGAATAGGATGGGGGTGTGGTAGGAAGGGGCTGTGAAAGGAGGGGCTGGGGCCCACAGCTTGGCCGATTCTGAAAGGGGTGGTGTTGAAGCTTGCTTTCTTTTCTCTACAAAATGACAAAATCACTGTGGGGACATTTACAGCCAGAATCTATTTGACATTTTTAAATCTCTGAAATCATCAAAAATAAACCAGTGTCCCATGTGTGTTGGCAAGGAAAATGCTTTATGTCGTGGGGTTGTTTAAAAGATATCAGTAGAGCCTGGTTGGCTTAGGCAAGTTTGCTCTCTGAGTTTTTGGGTAATTGAAACATTAGTTATGATTTCCTGGGCAGCATTTACTTCATGTGGAAGTCAGGGTGGAGAGGACAAATCGCCTACCTACAAGTCACTCTGCAGACACGGCCGGCATGTCAGGTCCACACCCTCTCTCTTTTGGAAAGGAGAGGAAGGAACAACAATGAAAATATTCAAAGTGCATGACGGAGCGATGCACTGTCTTATTACTGTTCACGAATTAAACCAGGTTTCACAGCTGGGTCTTAGAGCCAAGTCTTAGACCCCTGGCTCACCCCTAAGAATCTGGAAAAACATACGAGCCTCAGCTTTTCATTTCAGAGGGGCTAGGATTGGAGCCCAGTGATCCTTGGAAGGTCCTGGAACCTTGACTCCCTCCCTCATGCTCCCTGGTCCCTGGAATAGTGACTTGTTGGGCAAAGCTCATGTACAAGCACTTGACCCAGAAGGCAGAGAAACAATAATAATCTTTCCCCATTCTCCAGCTGACATTTTCTAACACAGCCTCAACAACATTGGCTGGGGAAGTTGTCTTTTAGGGTCCAATGTGATGTCAAAATCCAGCAGCCCACCAGCACTTAATGACAAATCCCAGCACAGATGCTGACAACAGGGGAAACCTTCAGCATTGCTGAAGATGCTATTCTCTGCATGGAAGAAACAAAAAGGAGGGAGAAAGAGGGCCCGGGCCTTGCGACTCCAACCTCAGAGAATGGGCCCAAGTGAACAGTGCAGCCAGAACCTGAAACAGACTCCTCAGCATAGCTCAACCCTGGACCGTGACCTTCTAGGAAACCCAGGACAAAACATGGACCAGAGGCACCTGAACCGGTAAAGCTACATATGAGTTCATACTGACAGAAGCGCAGGCTCCGAGTGGTGCAGCCCTGTGTCGTGAATGTAGGTCGGCCATTCCATCTGGAAATGGCAGGCAAGGTTGGCTTTGCGTCTGGCATTCTTTCTCTCTGTTGTCTTTATAAATACACCCAAAAAGATTTGGTAACTTGTCAGGTGCCAAGAATAAGAAATCTCCTGACCAAAACTTAGCTGATAGCCATGGTCCATGTAAGAAACAGTCCTGCCCTTCCAGGAACAGGTGTCTACCAACATTCCAACTCCAAACTTGTCCAAAAAATTTGCTTCTGTGTTCTGAAACTTTCTGGATTGTAGAACCTTCTGAGTATTAATTAGGCAGAAGTTCTGAACCCTCATTCCAGAAAAAGAAGTTTTGCCTATAATTTCCCCTGAAAGCAGAGAGCTTGGGAGCTCAGTTACAACCTCCAATTTTGCATCCTGTTTTAGGTGACGACAAAGAGGCCCCCCCAAGGAGGAGATTCTGCTGCGATGTGCAAATTATTGTGTTCTCCCAGAATACCTTGTAAGTGATCAGTTTTAACCAAAATTCAAATTATTTACAACAACTTACCTGGAACATCTCTGCCAATAAACAAGATACACCTGTGGTGTGAAGGAGCAAGGTGGTCTCTGAGGAAGAAGGCTGGAAGGAACTGGTTTTCTCCAGAATGTGTGTCAACTGCAATCCCAACTGCTTCAAGAGGTTGTCTGAGTTGGAGTGTGTCACTGATATTTTCTCGAGTGTCTCATCTGCTTCTGATAATTTATCTGAGCAGCGTTTGTCCAAGGTGTATTTAGCGACAACGTTAGTAATGAGCTTTGTGGAAGTTCTCTCACCCTGGTGTGATTCATTGCTGACTAGCTGGGCTATAATTTTGTGCTTCTGAAGCATATGTTACCTTGCAGCTGAAATAAGACTCCAGGAGTCAGGCTCATTTTCCATCTGTGTGGTTACCACCTTTTCCTTCCCAGCACCCCAAGTGCACTGTCAGGAGTGGTCACTAGACCTAGGTGTTTCAGCAATCACTATCCAATCCAGATTTTTGGCTGGGATCATGTAAGTGCTGAGTTTTGGGGGAACATTTCTCTAGGGACAGAGTAAGTTGCTTGGCAGGGTATTGGTTCTCCCCAGGAAGAGCTGACAGGGACGACCAGGTACACCCCCAGTGATGTGCAGTTTGTGCTCCGCCGAGGATGGAGGAGGGGGGAGAGCCAGCTCACTCTTGGCTTAACAAGCTTTGCAATCTTGGTGTTGCATCTGCCCAGAGAAGGCGGTTTTTACTAATGCTCACAAAGGCACTATGTGGGTTAGCAAGGGCCTAGGAACACCCTCTACCCATAGGTGTGATGACAGGTGGGTCAGGGGTGGAAGAGAAGGGTCCCAGGAGTGAGTCCCTATCTGACAGCTGTCCAGGCCTGAGGTTTTATGGTAAGAACAGACAGGACAGGGCCCACTCATCCATTTAGCATTAGTATTTGGGATAAGGCATTGGCTTAGCGTGAAAAGCGCTCAGGCCTCTTAAAGGACAGAACACTAGAGTAGGTGGCAGATGAGAATCAACATTTTTTCTGCTTACAAGTTGCTGCAAATCGTTCTTCAGGGTTTTCATACAACGTTTCTCATCTTCTCAACCCTGGGGTAAGTTCTAGAAGAACTGGGTCTTCTGTTTGTTTAAGGTCTGCCAAGTGCCACGCCTGGCCCTGAGCTTGTAGCATTCGGTGTCTCTGGGCCCATGCCTTTTCTCATGCAGCTGAGTTCCCCTGAAGTCCGTCTCTGTTCACTAGCAAAATCTGAAGTGATTAGAATTCTCCCCGCCCTGACACCTACATCAAATGCCACCACAGGACCACCTGGAGAAAGAAACAAGGGATCAAGCGCCCTTTCCTGGTCATGTGACCTTGGGCCAATCACTTAAACTCTCTGCACTCCAGACTACTCCCTTGAGCAACAGGAATAGCGATGCCTACTTTCCAGAGGGGCTGTGAGGGCTTGGATGTGTTTTGTTTACTATAAACCTCCCAGGAATACTTGCCCATGATGATGGCCCTTCTTCCAGGAAGTGGTTTCCTAAAGTCAACCAGAGACCATCTCAGCTTCTTTTGAAACTTCATAGCAATTTGTAGCCTTCACATCTCACTACTTTTCTGCCTTGTATCAGTTATTACTCATCTGTGCAATATATTTTGCTATCCATTCCCACTGCCCACCCTTAGCCCCGACACACATTCACATTTATAAGCTTCTGAGGGCCCCATTGATAGGGAATTCGGCTTACACCCATCACCATCCCCAGCAGTATTGGGATCAAACGAACACTGCCGGGATTAACCCATTTAGTGTAGTGGGATAAATATTCAAGTTCTATGAAGAAAAGCCACACAGATACACCAGTGGTGATGTTTCAAACTTGAAGATTTCCTCTGCAACAAAATTGTCTCTTTCTATCAGCATTAGACTTAGTCGGCCATGTGAATAATTCTAAATAGCCTGAAAAATTACCATTGATTTTCTGCACCACAGTAACACATGCTTTTTTTCTGAAAAAGACAAAGAGAATTCAAAGAATCAACCTTCACTGCAAAGAGTACTGGTGGTGGGTGGGTGGCGGGGCACCAGAGGGGTACTTACACAACAAAATAAATTTAATAAGTTGCCCACTTTAATACTGGGTGACTTGTGAAGGACATTTTGCTTCTATCAAGAAAACCCTGTTATATAATAAATGCAAGCTCAGACGTGCCTCAAAGAAGAAGGGAACCAGAGCCAATGCCATTTCCAGCCAGCAGAGTGCATGACTGTGTGGGATGGACACAGGGACGCCTCCTCCACCAGCGGCACTGGGAGGTGGGAGGCAGGCTGGGGAGGAGCTTGAGAACACCTGGGGCCAAGCCAACCAGGTTTGCATCTGAATACTGTTCCTCAGGAAGGCAGATGCTAGGCCTCCAAATCTGAGTCCTGTGGGTTGGGTCACCTGTGGGTTTGACTTGTTTTGTTATGAAAAATGCAAGTATAAAGGAGTGTTGAGACTTTCACTGTGGTTTTCAACTCTGAGGAAGAAATCTCCTCAGCCATATGTGTGATGATTTAAATTTATAACCACCATTCATAAGTTTTTTTCAAGCCAACCTTGTTTCTGTGACCTTTAGTCATCTTGTTATTCCCAAGCAGAGATGTTCATAGCTAAAGCAGTAACACTGTTATAACTTGGTTTTTACACTGAAAAAACAATTTTTCCCCACCATCCTTTACCTCACTATCCCTCCACTACTCCTCCCCACACCCCTCCTCTCAAAACCCAGAAACTTCCATACTTGGTTTTGAGCTCAAAGCAGATTTTATTTATTTATTTATTTTTAGAACACATCAGTTAAATCTGTTCGTCTTTTTTGGGTTGAGGGACTGGAAGAAATCACACATCGTTTCTGATGTGATATACTCATGGGCGGATTTGCATCCTACCCAAAGATAGCTCAACTTCATTTTAAGATGTTTTGCCTTCTTTGGCAATCAAAATCAAACTTTTCTAAGTAGACGTGCACTTTTGGGTTACACAACTTTGAGCACACATCAGTGTTTCCTGGGGTCTTTGCTTCACCTTGGATCAACTTCTAAGCCCTGGAGGTGTGACTGTGTGCCAGTGTTCCCTCGGGGATCTGGGTGTCCCTGGTCGCCCAAGCTCCAGGATGAGAAAAGGGTAAAGAGCAGTTGTTTCTGGACTATACATAGGCTTTCTCAAAGGGTGAACCCACTGCCTAATTGAAGACATTTGTTTTCATCCTCATCCTTATTTCCAAAGAGAGTAATGCCAAGTGAGCTGGAAATCAGAACGTTAGAAGACCAGCTGTGTGACCTTGCTACAGTTTCCTTTCATTTCCAGGTCTTGCTCTGCTCGCCTGTAAAAGGGGACCAGATGCCCTTGAAGGCTATTTCCAGTTTGAAACCAATCTCATGCTTTTCTTCACTCTGGGAAGATCCCAGGGAGTGATCAGAGTCAAAGAAGTAGCTCCTTCCTCCATCCATCCAGCCAGCCTTCTGCTTATTGTTACTTTTCTTCTGTCTCGTGAATAGCCTATAAAGTCCAAGAAGAAAGTCAGTAACACTAGGAGTTAAGAGATAGAGAGCTCCTGAATCAAGCCATGCCTGAAGCCATGCCTGCCTTCTGGACTATGCTGTTACCTAGAGTAGGTAAGTTTGTTTTCCTGACATTTGTAACGAAAAAATTCTGATATCTAGGGTAAGGCAGCAAAGGAAAGTCAAGCTTAAGAGAAATGGAAAATGGTGCTGCTATGGTTTGGTTGTTCATCCTCTCCAAAACTCATGTTGAAACTTAATCCCCAAAGGGGCAGTATTGACAGGCGGGGCCTTTAAGAGGCAACTGAATCATGAGTGCCCTGCCTTTATGAATGAACTAACTCATCCATGGATTAATGTGTTAATGGATTAATGGCTTATCATGAGGAGACTGCCTTTATGAATGGACTAATTCATCCATGGATTAATATGTTAATGGATTAATGGGTTATCATGAGAAGGAGACTGGTGGTTTTATAAGAAAAGGAAGAAAGACAGAGCCAGCACATTGGCACACTCAGCCCCCTCACCACGTGATAGTCTTCACCACCTTAGGACTCTTCAAAGAGTCCTGCCAGCAAGGAGGCACCCCCGACCTTGGATTTCTCAGCCTCTAGAACTGTAAGAAACAAATTCCTTTTCCTTATAAATTACCCAGTTTCAGGTGTTCTGTTATAAGCAACAGAAAATGGACTAAGACAGGTGCCCTGCCATTCTCAGCCCCCACTCTCCCTCACCTTTTTGGAGCCAGCTCTACTTTCTGATCTTGGGTTCTGGTCCTCTTTCTCTTTCCCATGCACCCTGCTATCATCCCTTTCTGACTCGACTTGATTTTTTACCCAGTCTGGGTAAGAAGGTTCCTCACCTTCTCAACTTTCTTCTGTTCTCACCTTGCCATTCTTCAATCCTGAGCCATCAGAACAATGCCTCTTAGTCCTTTTCATAATATGGCAAACATAGAAAACAATAATATGTGAATGGCACCTTGGGGTAAACTAAAGAATTAGGGTGTCGGGCCGGGCGCGGTGGCTCAAGCCTGTAATCCCAGCACTTGGGGAGGCCGAGACGGGCGGATCATGAGGTCAGGAGATCGAGACCATCCTGGCTAACACGGTGAAACCCCGTCTCTACTAAAAATACAAAAAACTAGCCAGGAGGTGGCAGGCGCCTATAGTCCCAGCTACTCGGGAGGCTGAGGCAGGAGAATGGCGCGAACCCGGGAGACGGAGCTTGCAGTGAGCGGAGATCCGGCCACTGCACTCCAACCCGGGCGACAGAGCAAGACTCCGTCTCAAAAAAAAAAACAAAAAAAACACCAATTAGGGTGTCTGAGTGAGTGTTGGGGGGAAAAGGTCCATTACATTTTATTTACATAACTGTGACAAGACAAAGTAAAATACAAAGTCCCAGAGAAGATATGGCTTTGCAGGAAACTCTGAAATAAAACCTTTTTAAAATGTTAAGCCTGAAACCTGAACTTGTGTCCATGAACATGCCTTTTTAAACATCAGGTTTAATGCTTCACATGGCTCTCCTCAAATCCTAATCAAAACTTCTGAAGCAAAGTCTCTTCAAATTCTTCATAGTTACTATCAATGAGAAACTTTGCACATGTGGGTGATGAAAAAATTAAAACTATTTTTTGCAACCTTTCAAAAATGTCAAGGGTTGACATTACATTTAAAGAATCAACTTTTTCTTTTTCTCATTTCTATGGACTTCTTGTGATTTCTCATTGACATTTCTTGTGATAAAACAAATGGACTTCCAATCCAACGATATTATTTTACATTAATTATTTCCAAATAATGGTGAGGTCCAGATGTGCAGCATGTGCATGCATTGTTCAGTCAGTCACCCAGTACCCCAAATGAATGGCACCAAAATGGTGTGTCACAGGTGAAAGTAGACACTTGGTGCCACCCTCTAGGGCCTTTACCAGACTCCCAGGCACCCTTTTCTGGTCAGCCACACACTGGGTCATGTGCCCAGTAGCTCTATGAGCCCCTTGTCTAGAATAGGCAGTGTCATGCATTGCAGCTGGCCTTGTCCAGTCTCTGTGGTGGAGAACGAGTGTATACCTTGTGTATCGGATGTTGGTCATTGTGTTTTTTGCCTCCAGGGGCCCCGGGGTGCTCCCCTTCGGGAGCCCAGAGGCATCCCTTAGCTGTAGGCAGAGATCCTGGCCACCCCTGTGGGCTGAGAAGATCAACATCTACAACTCCCTGGAGACAAGGCATGGTGTCTCCAGACAGGGGTTGGGAAGTTCTGGGCAGCTCATGTAACCACTATCCTTGGGAGTATTAATTCATCTGTTGACATAGATTTAACTTCAAACCCCATCACCTCCATTTCCTCCTATTTTCTCATTTTTCTTGTGAGGACTAAGCTCTGACTTTTTTATCATGCCCAAATTCCTGTCTAAGGGATCCAGGGAGTCATGCCCTATAAACCACGCATTCTCATCAGATGAGTTTTATTTGACTCTATATATTGTGGCTTACTTCCCAATCTGACTCTGGCATAACATTATGAGACAGGGGGAAAAAAATCAAAATATTCAACCCCAAAATATGTTTCCTTGCCATACCTTGAAACTGCACTGCAAAGTCTCTTGTGGAAAAATCCACAGTCTATCGAGAATCACTTTTCCCCTTTGTTTTCCTTCCTTCCCTTCCAGATCCAGGAGATAACTAAGAGCCAGGCACTCTTTTAGGCCTGGTAAGAAACATTTTACAACCTGCTCTTTCTCTGAAGTCTGCTGAGAGCTTCCTCTGCACAATAAAATTTGGTCTCCACAATCCTTTATCTTAACAGTTTCCTTTCTATTGATCCCAGGTCTTCAGATAAACTCAATCGTCAACCAGAAAATGTTTAAATTTACCTAGAGCCTGGATGCCCCTCCCCACTTTGAGTTGTCCCACCTTTCTGAACCAAACCAATATATTTCTTAAATGTATTTGATTGACGTCTCATGCCTCTCTAAAATATATAAAACCAAGCTGTGCTCCGATCACCTTGGGCACATGTTCTCAGGACCTTCTGGGGCTGTGTCACGGGCCATGGTCACTCATATTTGGCTCAGAATAGATCTCTAAAAATATTTTACAGAGTTTGACTCTTTTCATCAACACTCGACTTCAGTCATCCCTATCATGCTTCTGCAGGTTACCTAGAAACCAAATTTGAGGTCCTTTTCTCAGTCCGTGGCTCTCCAGGACTTCCTTGGAGCAGTCAGAACTATTTTCTGCCTCCACTATCAAAAAACTTTTGTCTTATAGCTCTGTGGGCCAGCACCTTCCTGAGTGTCTTTTCACTTCTTGACTTTAATTTCTTTTCCTTACTTCTGGATGCCTTTTCTTTGCTAGTTATTTTTTTTTTCTTATACTCACAGATGTGGGGGTCCCTAGTCCTCTTTTTACTTCATACCTCCTACTGACTGCTTTTACCATTGTTGTTGTGTGGACAGATTTGAAATCTCGCCAGCAGTCTGACTGCCTAAGCTCCAGTTCTAAAATTTCCCCTTGACAGTTCCATCTGATGCTACTGACGGCATCTCCAGTTCATCACACTCCGAAGCCCTTTATTCCTCCCAGCCCCAAATCAGCTCTTCCTTCTCACTCCACTGTTTATGTTAAGAGCACCACCAGTTCCCTTCCTGGGCTCAAACTCTGGAAGGTAGCTTTGGCTTTTCAACTGATTGTTGAATCTTGATAAGCCTCCCTCCTGAATGCCTGTCACACCTATCTCTTCCATTTCTGTAGATGCCACCCTATTCTAGGTTTTCTACCTCTCATCTGATGACAATAGCCTCCTAAGTGTGTTATCACTTATATTTTTCTTCCTTCTCCCACCTCAGATTATTACTAGATTACTCTCATAAAGAAAACTCCTTTGTTTAATTCAATAGCTCCTTATTATTGATAACGTTTAGCCTAACTTCTTTGCCAGACATCAAAGGCCTTCATAATCTGCCCCCAGCCTGTCTATGTAGGTCTACTTCATAGATTGTAGAAATATTTATTGAATCCTTATGCGTTATGCCAGACTGGCCTAGGTGCTGGAAATACAGCAATGAGTGAAATCAAATTCTCAGTTCATATGAAACTTACATTCTAGAGAGTAAAGTCAGACAATAAGCAAACAAGCCAACATATATGTCAGATCACAAATGCTTGTGGAAAAATAAAGCAGGATAAGAGGGTAGATGGTAATGCGAGTGGTAATTTTACATAGGATGGTAGGAAGGTCTTTTTGATGAAGTGGCATTTGTCCAGAGACTTGAATGAAGTAAGAGAGGGAGGTTTACAGATACCTGAGGGAAGAGCATCCTACGTAGAGGAAAAGAAAATTCAGTGGGAACTAGTTTGGCAAGCTGGAGAAGCAGCAAAACAGCCAGTGTGGATGAGCAGAGTGAATGAGAAGGATGAGAAGATGAGATCAAAGAAGTCGCGGGGGGTCAGGTTACGGAGGACCTGTGGACTGTGGTATGCATTTAGGATTTTATTGTGAATGAGGTGAAAGAACTGAAAGGTTCTGCATAGTAGGGTGGAAAGTTCTAAAACATATCACACTGATGGCTGTGTGAATAGATCGGGGGGATGGAGAGACAAGAGTGGAAACTGGAATACCAGTTAGGAGGCTACTGCAACAGTCTAGGCAAGGGATGAGACGAGAGGTGCTGGAGAGATGGAGGAGCTGTCAAATTCTGGTTATATTTTGAAGGCAGTGCTGACAACACTTGCTGATGGATTGGACGTCAAGAAAAGAGTCAAGGATGATTCAGAAGCAACTGGAAAAATACAATTGCCATTAACTAAGCTTTATAAGGAGACTGTGGGAAGAGAAGGAAATCTGTTGGAGGAGGGAAGTTCTGTTTTTGGTGTGTTGAGTTTAAGATGGCTATCAGACATGCAAGTGAAGATGTCAAGTTGTCAGTTGGAATTTGAGTCTAGCATTGAAGAGAGAGATCCGGGCTAGAAATATATTTGGAAATTGTTTGTGTCTAGAGGGTATTTGTGTTCAGAGATTAGCAGAGTTCGCTTAGAGAGAGGTCAGCGGATGGAGCCTGGGCCACTGCTTGTAGAGATGGGGAAGGTGACGAGGGTTCAGCAAGGGAGACTGAAATGGAGTGGCCTGTAGGTTGGAGGAAAGAAAACCAAGAGACTACAGTGGCCTGGAAGTCAAGTGCAAAAAGGGTTCACCAAAGAGGGAGTAGTTTATGACTTATTTTAAAACAATCGTGTGCATGTGTGCATAGACTGAGGAGTGTATAGAGAAAGAACTGTCATAGGTTGAATATTGCTGAGTCTGTAAATGGGAGTTTATTTTACTGTTTACTTTTGTATATGTTTGAAATTTCCTATTATAAAGAGAAAAAAAAGAAGTGATACATTTTGTTAAATATTGCTGAGAGGTTGATTAGGAGAGTTAGGAGAGTGGATTTGACCTTGTAGAGAGCACTGGTGGTGGGGACAAGAAGAGTTTCCATGGAGTTGAATGCCTGTGGGCAGTGGACTCAAGAGAGCCTAGGAGGGAAGGATGGGGAGTGACCAAATGCAATCAACTCCTTCAGAGAATGGTGCAGGAAACAGGAAGAGAGAAATGGGTCAGCAGCTAGAGGGATATCAATGGGCCAAGGGCAGTTGGTTGGTTGGTTTGGTAGTTTTAAGACGGAGTGATTACAGCTCTGCTTCCCACTACTCTCCTTCACACAGCTCTGGACAAACCCCTGCATCAAACTCTGCCCTACAGTCTCTCTCCACACCTCCCCTGCCCCAGTCACCCCACCCATCCATCGAGGCCTAAATCTCCTCCCACCTCATGCATCATGTGATGTCTCCTGGTGTACAGTTTTTATCTACATGTCACATTTTCAAGAATCTTTTTTATAGAAGAGCTTTGGTTGTGGCGGTGTTCAATCGGAGTCTCTGTAGGTGTTATCTTTAATATGTCTCAGAGCACACTACACGTTTATACTCCGGGTCAAAAACTACACAATGTTCCCCTGATGGCTTTCAGAAGGAAAGCAGAACTACAGAAACTATAAAGTTTCTTATTCCTTTAGATCCTGGAAAATAGCATTCAGTAGTAGCAACAAGAATATCTTGCACTTGCCTTTCCCACTTCAAAGGCAAGGCTAGAAGCACAAACTCATACTAAGGGATCACGGACTGAAATTTGTTTTTAAAACTAACTGAAAAGTCTCAGCAGTTACCAAAAGATTTCTTTTCTCTTTGGATACCTCAGAAATTAGGTGAGAATGAGTAGGTACGAAGACGGAGCTTGGATACCTCAGAAATTAGGTGAGAATGAGTAGGTAGGGAGACGGAGCCTTCTAGTTTAAGATACTGGCAAGTTCAGTGAAACCACTAGAAAAATAAGACATGATTAAAAACACTCTTCCCCTCACACCTCCCTCAGAGGGTATCACAGCAAGGAGACCGGGGCACTTTTTAAAAATCTTTCCTGCTGAGAAGGTTCCGTCAGAAGCACTCATTTCAGTGCAAACGGCAAGAACAGAAAAGATACTTCTAATCAGGATGAAACACAAGGTATGTCAGAGATGGACTCTGGAAGAAATTCTTCAGAAAAAAAATGTTATCAGTCCTTCTATTATAGTGAGAAGGCTAGAGTGGCAGGAAATTATGTTCATACATGGCTAAACTGAGGGGGACAATTGTGCAAAAGAGCATTAGCACCTCCTGCCCTAATTACTACCAAGTGCCCACTACTGCCAAGCTCTGTGCTATGGGTCCAAGATCACACAGTCCCTGTGCTGAGTCTACAGCTCCTTGTTTTGAGAGGACACCAAGGGAGGCTACCATAATAGTGTGAAATTTAGCAAGCTGTCGATGAGAAAAAGCTTCCTTGATCCTGAGATCAGGGGAGGCTGGGGTTTCTGGCAGCAGCCAGCAGCAGCCTGTGCAAAGGTTCCTGGGTTTAGGGGGCACGGAGTTCTGAGAAAAACAAGGAGTCACACCACTGTCCCATAAGGCAGCACAACCCTGGACAGGCTGAGGCCAGGTCACAAAGGGACTTTTCCATCACATGCCAGGGAGCTCTTCATGGGGGGAGATGACAGGAGCAGGTTTGAGTTTTTAAAGATCACACTGGTGGCAGCGATCTAAAGGAAAAATAGACTGTGCAGCAAGCTCGAAGTTGTGGAAACCGATGACTTTGTTGGTCTGACTTGTTGTCAAAGCCAAATGCTGATTTTCTGTGTTGTATTTTGCTTTGCTTATTTCTACATCTCAAGCAAGTAAAGGTTTCATTCTATTTGGGTATGTATAAGCATTCAGATAACTGCACTTTTCATCTGTCTACCTTATATCACAAGGACAGAATGTAATCAACCCCGAGAATCAACCACCGTGAAATAACTTGCCACGGACAGCTCTGGTTATACAAATGATCTTTAGTTTTGAAACCAAAAGCTGCTGCTACTTTCTATGTCCCCTTCCCACTTACAAGTCCCAACTGGATTTCCACCTCTGCAGTGATTCCCAACACCAGTTCATAAAAAAGTTCTCATCAGTTTGGGAGGAAATATACAAGCAAATGACAGTGGAGTGAATCTTTCATAAAACAAAATTTGTTCTATATAAAGGTCTGTCTTCCAAAGTATGTCCTACTTCCTTTTTGTGTGTTAAGAGTTCCTTAGTTTTAATAAGTAATGGCAAGATAATTTGTTTATTTAATGCCCTGACATGGCAAAATATTTGGCAACCCCGGATCCATGCGCTGGTTTTTGAAAATGTGAATTCTGGAGACCAGATGGCCCCTGCTCAGAGTCCGCTCACTCCACTACCGCCTTCCTGATACTGCACAGTGCTCACCTGACATCAGTCAGGTGAGGGGAGGGACACATCTGCATTAACCAAGGCTGACAATGACCTGCCACAGCAGCAGACTTGACAGCTAACTATGCAACAATCAGGAAAATGTTAGCCCAGTGTGTAATTTAATCACTTATTTCTTCCTAATTACCTCTTTAGAATTTAGCATCTTAATGAGAACATTAAACTTCCCCTTCATGGCTGCTTTGTCACTCACATTTAAATATTGTTAAATAAATAGTTAAATAAGGCCCTAAAGTGTATTTACTTCTGTGCTCCCAACTTCACCTCTTTTATTAGCCTATTACCCCCTTAGCACCCCAAACATGCCTTAGTTTGGGACCCTCTGGCATGAAATCGGTTACATACTAAGCCTTTGTATGTAACTGTGTAACTAAGCCTTTGTATGTAACTATGTAACTAAGCCTTTGGGAGAGTACTGTGCAAAAATTTAGGTGCTGGAGTAAAAAGACCTGGATCTCAGTTCACAACTTAGTCTCAGGTTCCTCATCTAAAAGTGGGGTTGCTAACAGTACCTACCTGCATAGAGTGGGAATGTTTAGGACAGTCTTGGTCATTGGTGAATATTCAATAATGGTAATACTGCTATTATGGTGAATATGGGAGATTTTCAAAGTACTGGCTTTAACACAGGAATCATGGTTAGACCTGGAAAGGCTTTGAAATCATCTAGCCCAGTGTGACAGATGGGATTTGCCACTTTATAGATGGAACAAAGTGGCAGGGGTGGATGGGGGTGTGTGTGTGGGAGGATCTAGACAGAACACAGCCAACAGGAGGCAGAGCCTGGACTTGCGTGAGTCTAGTCCAGAGTTTTCTCCACCACAGGAGTTCTCCCACTTGGGAGTATTTGCTTCTTAGCTTCAAGGTTTTTTTTTTTTTTTGGCCAGGGAAAACTATATGCAGAGTCCAAAATGGTGGTATCATTTAAACATTTAAAGATGGCAAATTCCATACTATAAAAATGCAATTGCAATGCAAAAAAAAAAAAAAAAATTAGTTCATGACTTCATCATTTCAGAATATTTATTGCTATTGCTGAGTATTCTAAAAAGTTTAAATGCATTAAAAATAACGTAACAGAATATCTACTCATACAGTAGACTGCTAAGATTAGATGAAGAGAAATAATATAAACATTATATAAAGATGTGCTTTCTCCCATTCCTCCCCACTTCAAAAATAAAAGGTTCAAACTACACCCCCCTGTGTCAATCAAATTTCTCAGTTTCTCAGAAAGAAAAATAGAGGCTTTCCAAGTCTTTATGCTAATCTCTACAAAGCCAGATGGATTACACTGGGTGTGGCTGACAGCAGTAGGATGTGATGCCAGCAATAGAAGGGACACAAGAGTATCACCAGTAAAACAAAGTAGATACACTTATGCTAATTTAAATCAGTAGTTTTATTACAATACGCACTGACACACAATTGGAAAAGGAATGTCTTGACATTTTCTGAGCATTTCACGGAAAGCAAATGTAACCATCCACGCAGTAGAGTCATCCACACCTTTTCCTAACAAAAAGCAAAAGCTTTTACATGTGATAACTGAAGAAAGCAAAGTTTTCTTATTCCTGTCTAAAAAACTTCAGTCTCAGAAAATAGTTATTGAAGTGAGCTGAGAAAGAGCACATTTCCTTCACAATGTCCAAAATCCTGCCTCTAGATTATCCCCCGACCTTCTAAATGACTTTTATAATACTGCAGATGGTATTACGTTCAGGGGCTAAATAGGATCTACTTATAAGGCCAACTACTCTATGTCACTATAATTGAAAGGAAAGAATAAATTAAGAAAATTAAGTCCTGCTAAAACGCACAAAGACATGAAGAAAATATCTGGGTGTATTAAGAGTGAGATGCTCTTTTCACGTAACTCATTTGAAAGGTTACAATTACCATAAACATTTTAACTCCATTAAAGATCACTGGCAAAAGCTTGCTTTCGTATCTGCAAGAGGGCTCTGCCTTTCCACAGGCTCGGAGGAAAGCAGCACACCGTGGAAGAGTCACTCGTCCTGGGGAAGCAGGCACCAGACTATTTGGAGTTGCATAGGCATTTTTCTAAAATCCATTTTGTAAAAGATACTATGGAACCTTGAGATTTTTCCCTCTTTCAACAGTCACTGTGGCATCAGTTGTTTTAATCCCTTTAGTGCCCAAATGTGCAAAAGCACTCTAGTAAAAAACATTACAATGGCGTTTTGGATAAATTCACTATACATTACATGACTTGGGAACAATGAAGAAAAAGCCCAAGCATGACTCAACTATTTCATATAGAAAAGCACTGCAGGAGAAAACTGTGCTTAAAAACATTAAAACTCAGGTGCATATAAATACATTTTTGGTTCATCTGTGCTATGTCCGTATAGAAATCCTGTCAGATATTCAGTCTACCAGGTAATTCAGTTGGATTTCGTGTCTGACTGAATCGGTAGAAGAATATACACTTGCATATACTTACACAGATATGCATATACATATACAATTCAGATCATGAAAATCTGTTTTAAATACATTTACTTAAAACCTGTACCTCTAAAAATAAATACATTAGTCTGCATTTAGCTAATTCTCAGAGTTCTTACACAAACCAATTTGAACAGTTTCTCAACAATGGCCGACAATCAATTAGCCACCCTTTAAATCCATTATCTATCAGTAAACATTTTGAAATTCAGATGTATAACAGAAATAACATCCGCAGAATAGAATGCAGATAGAATTCTGGCTTTGAAAATAAATGTCTTGATTTCCTTGATATTTAGTTCCTACAGATGTCTACAGTTTGCCTCTGCATTTATCTAGCAGTGGGAGAGCATTTTCTAGTGACACCATTCTATCCCATGACATTACCTTCTAATCAAAGAAGTCAGCTGGCATTCCCTTTGCTGTTTTGTTCGAGGGAAGTAACACAACATCGTTTGTATTTGATATCACTCCCACAGATCACAGTGAGTTGTGTGTTTTAATGTAATTTACAATGTGCTGATACCACTGAGGTAAAGCAGAAGTAGCCCTGGCATTTAAAAAAAAGGAAAGTCTTCCAGGAGAACAACACATAAAGGACCTGGTGGTGTATGTCTAAGTTCCATGAAGTAACTCAAAACCACTGCCAGAATGGACACATTGGATATCTGATATCATAGTCAAAACAATACAAACAGATGAAAATACTCAAAATACTCCCTTTAGAAACAATGCAATTCACAAAAATGGAGCTTTACTTTTTTCTTTTACATTTCCAAAAAACTTGTTAAAATGATATAAACGAGACCAAGCTGTTTAATATAGTACAATACTTAATAACCTTGTCATTTGTTTTTGAATACAGGGATCTCAGAAATGTAGGAAATCCATGGTAAATGACAGCAAGAATGTTTAATGCCATTGCCTGAATTTTTTAAAAGGAAAATTTGCTAAGTTGTAACACAGCTTCTAAAAGATACGGTTTTATGGGCTCACAGTTTCCAGATTGTTAACTTTATAAATTAAATGTGAAGTTACCCATATATAAACAAGGCCTCTTTTTCATTGATTTCAATCTTGTTTAAACCTTTGGATATTTCAATCTTCAGATTCCACAAGGTAAGGCTGAGTTTATCAGATAAATAAAACGTTTAAGTTCATGATGTATTGCAGCATTGAGGAAATAAATGCATCAAGTATTTACAGGCTGGCTACAATACCTTTCTTTTCTTAAAAAAAATTCAAATGTGTATCAACATCAAGCCACAGTCGTCTTTCAATTTCTCTGGCTACAAAAGTGGGCAACAGCGTTTTTTCCTCATTCATCTTTCTTCTTAACCCTGAAGTCACAAGCAGGTCTTAGGTTAAAGGGCGCAGTCTTTTGGGAGGTGGTGGTGGCATGAGCTCTGTGTCAGGGTCCAGAGGATGCTTTCGCTTCTGTCCTTGAGAAGCTGCAGTACATCTGTCGATGAACTCAAACAGCATCTCCTTGGTGACAGGGTTTGAGATGCTGTTGCACACAGCTGTGGACAAAGGGAGACACGGGTCTCACGTGAGGGTTAATTAAGGCAGCTGACTCACCACAGGCTTATGAGAAAGGTTTTCATCCCAATATGCCAAATATTTCCATTTTACCCATTTGAGTGACATACTTCGCATTGAACTATCTCCTCCCTCCCCTACACCCAAAATATGTGCTTGTCTAATGGCTACTCTTTATGGCAGTATTAATGTTAAACCAAAACTTTAAACATTTGGGCTATAAGCATGTCTTCCCCAAGGTTTTCTATCCTTTCCAAACCAGTTTTTATGGGATTTTAATCTAACACAATGCATTACAGCACAGTCTGAATTCAACTAAAACTTGTAAAATGTGTACTATATATAGTCCTTCAATCTTTCTCTCAGAAAGAAGTCCACTCTACGAAACATAAAACATGGCACCAGCTACCATTCCTACTGAATACGTGGTTTCATTGTAGCTGGCAGACCATATTATCTTCTCTTATCAAAATTTAGTGCCAGTCCTTTTCATTTTATTTACCTATTTGGTCTTGGAAGAAAAGACATTGGTGTAATCGTCCCTACTTTGGAAATTAACTCATCTTGTCTGAAAATGGATGCTAGTTCCAATGAGAACTCCTAAATGTACAACAGTAACTTTTAAACTGCAAAGCTGAAACTGGAAATTTCAATATTTTCTCATCAGCTTATCATATTCTCCTCATCAACTGCACATTCTAAAAGTAAAGTTTGATTAACCTGTTATCTTGGTTTTTACCTTTCTTCAATTCCACTAAAAATGCAATCCAGAGCAACAACAGCTACTGGTAGTGGTATACCTTATAAACTTCAATTAATATGTGTTGTTCCCCATGGAAGAAACTTACTATTCTGAATTCCCAAAGCATTCATATTGTACCCAAAGAACACTCTGAAGAATAGCATAGCAGATTTTGTCTTTTTAAATGGTTTTCGTTTACTTTGTTCTCCATTGTTTGTAAAGCTATTTTAAGAGCTGGAAATTACATTTTCCCCTGCTAATTTTGTCTTTTACCATCTGGCAAACAATGGTTTTTATAGTTCTGAAGAGATCTGAAATTATTGTGGTTTCTGTTGTTGTTGTTGTTGTTCAATAAATTCAACTTGTATACAGCCCAGTATCCTGCCCTTTAAACTTCTCTTTTGGGCGCATGGGCATAAGACCACCAGTTTAGAGAGGAGAACCTACAAGCCAATTGGAGCCAAAGAGAATACAGACTTGACATACCTTTCCCATCAAACAAGGATGAAGTCCAAATGACTATGCCGCATTAAGCAAAACAACAAAGGCAGCACACTTTGGGTCTAACATCTTAATTTTTTTTTTTTTTAAGATAATAAGCACTGGTAAGTTGTCATACTCACCCATGGCAGTGTTGTAGGCATTAGGGAAACTTTTGTCTGTTCTCTGTCTCATGAAGACCCAGCTGTTGTTCTCAAATTTGCATTCTATAATTTTGTTGTCATACTGTTTCAGCTCTTTTGTCACCTGTTTTAAAAGAGAATTGAGGAAAATATTTAAATAATTTGAAAGGCTTTTTGCTTCTACTATGTGACAGACACATTAGGAAATGAAAAAAATACCTCAGTAACTCTTCATGCAGAGCTCTTTGTCATCTGAAGTATCTAATCAAGCTTAAGGTATGGTGTGCACTCCCTTGTACACATGCTCACTTATCTGACATTTTATAAATAGTTGTGAAAACGGCTGTCAATATATAGCAATTAAAAGAAGCTAGGCAGAAACCAGCCACGCTGGGCCAAATGCAAATATGTTACCATGGGGACCAATGCCTTCAATATTGTCTGTGTCTCCATGGCTTTCAGAAATTGAGTGTACTCCCTAGGTTTCATCAACTTTCAGAAAGGTCTAACTATCTAAATTCCTATGCTAAAATCTAAGAAATGGCCTGTACTAGTTAAATGAAAAAGTTGCATATCAATAGTGAATACTAGGATCAAATTCAGGCAATGTGCATCCTAAATATTTTGCTTTCCAAGCAGTGACAATTAACCAACACTCTAATCTTCAGGAAACTTACCCTTTCCACCCCAAACTAGTACGAATTTAGAGATGAAGCTACTTGTGACATTAGTTCATGGGTTTTTTGGCTTCTTCACCTCAGATGACTGAATATGGATACTCTATCAAAGCTAACAAGTATCCATGGTAACTATAGAACCTTTTTAAAAGATATTTCACTGGGCTGTGAGAATGGTTTTCATAAATAGGAACCTAAGCTTATCTCTGTAGTTTTCAAATCAAATGCCAGTTATGGTAATATTTTAATTCTGTCCTCATCTTGCACGGCTAACAACTTTTCCTCACAATATGGTAGACTGCAATCATTTAACTTCATTAGGATTATCTGAAACATTCTCATCTGAAACATATTCACTACCACCTAGGAATATGGCGGGAAGTAAGTTTTTAAAAGATGCTTTCAATTCACAGATTAGGCAGTACATGTCTTCATAAAAACTTTCAAACTGTATTCTTTTCCCTTTATGAGTATTACATTTGATTGTACCATCTGCATTTTCAACAAATCCAACAGGTCCAATACATTCAGTGGTTTTGGAACTACACATGCCCAAAAAAGTGATATTCCAAGTAGCAAACTTGCTAAATTTATCCTCAAATATTCATTATTTTAGTCTCAATTCTCTTGCCTTGCTTTCTAGCGACCCATTTCCTTTTATTTTGGAAACACTGTCTATATGCAAGTATTGGACAACTCATTCAGTTAGGTAAACACAGTTTTGCTATACCACATGTAGGGTCTAACAGAAATAAGTTTCTAAACCTTTCAGTGTCTATTTCCTAATTTCTTTTTTTTTTTTTTGAGACGGAGTCTCGCTCGCCGCCCAGGCTGGAGTGCAGTGGCCGGATCTCAGCTCACTGCAAGCTCCGACTCCCGGGTTCACGCCATTCTCCTGCCTCAGCCTCCCGAGTAGCTGGGACTACAGGCGCCTGCCACGTCGCCCGGCTAGTTTTTTGTATTTTTAGTAGAGACGGGGTTTCGCCATGTTAGCCAGGATGGTCTCGATCTCCTGACCTCGTGATCCGCCCATCTTGGCCTCCCAAAGTGCTGGGATTACAGGCTTGAGCCACTGCGCCCGGCCTATTTCCTAATTTCTAAAATGGGGAACAAGTGTCACTGAAAGAATAATAATGGAAAGTGCCTGGGACATAGTAGACAATCAGTAAAATTGTTAACCGAATATAGAATTAGGCAATGAAACACTGCTTTTTAAAATTTGTGGTAAAAAAACATTACATTTTCCATCTTAACCATTTTTAAGTGTACAGTTCAGCAGTGCTAAGTGTATCCACGTGTTTTCCAACAGATGTCTAGAACTTTTCCATCTTGCAACACTGAAATGCTATACTCCCTAAACACTAATTCTGCCCCCTCCCCTCTACCCAGACCTTGATAACTGCCTTTCTACTTTCTGTTTCTATGATTTTGACTCTTTAGATACTTCATATGAGTATTAACAGAATCACACACTATTTGTCCTTTTGTGACAGGCTTGTTTCACTTAGCATAATGTCCTTGAGGTTCATTCATGTTGTAGCATGTGACAGAAATTCTTTTTAAAGGTAGAATAATATTCCACTGTATGTATACATCATATTTTCTTTAGCCATTCATCTGTCAATGGACACGTGGGCTGCCTCTACCTCTTGGCTATTTTGGATAATGTTGCAATGAACGTGGGTGTGAAAATCTCTCTTTGAGATTCGGTTTTAAATTATTTTGGATATACACCCAGAGGCAGTATCACTGGATCATAATTTTATTTTTAATCTTTTGAGGACCCCTTTGTTTTCCATAAGGGTTGCATCAATTTACATTCTCATTAACAGTATGCAAGGGTTCCAACGTTACATCCTTAACACTTGTTAGTTTTTGTTCTTTTTTTTTTTTTTTAAATTGACTCCCATTGTTTACTGTGCTGTAATTTAAACGTTTTGTTCTTTTCATAGTGGCCATCCTGATGGTGTCAGGTGCTATCTCATTGTGGTTTTGATTTGCATTTCCCTAATGACTATCATTCCATGTGCTTACTGGCTGTATACTTTCTTCAGAGAAATGTCTGTCCAAGACCTTTGCCCATTTTTTAATTGCGTTGTTTATTGTTGTTGAGATGTAGGAGTTCTTTATATATTCTGGACATTAACCTCTTATCAGATGCACGATTTGCAATTATTTTCTCCCATTCTGTAGGCTGCCTTTTCACACTGCTGATTGATTCCTTTGATGTACGTAAGTTTTTAATTTTGATGTAGTCCTTTTTGTCTATTTTTTATTTTGTTGCCTATGATTTTGGTGTTGCACACAAGAAATTGCTGCCTAATCCAATGTCCTAAAGATTTCGCCTGTGTTATCTTCTACAAGTTTAATAGTTTAAGGTCTTATGTTTTGGTCTTTATTTTTGTGTTAATTTTGGTATACTGTGTAAGGTAGGGGTTCAACTTCATTCTTTTGCATGTGGATACTGCTTTCCCAACACTGTTAGTTGAATATACTGTCCCTTCCCATTATGTAGTATTGGTACCTTTGTGGCAAATCATTTGGCCATATATGCAATGATTTATTTCTGAGCTCTCTATTCTGCTCCATTGGTCTGTACGTCTATCTTTATGCCAGTAATTAAGTATGCCATCTAAATTAGATGCTTTGAAGTATGTTTTGAAATCAGGAAGTGTGAGGCCTCCAACTTTGTTCTTTCTCAAGATTGTTTTGATCTTTTGTGGTCTATTGAGATTCTGTAGGAATTTTAAGATAGTTTTTTAATTTCTGCAAAAAATATCATTGGGATTTTGATAGGGGTGGAATGCATTTTAGTAGTATAGATATTTTAATAATATCAAGTCTCCCATTCCACAAGCATGAATGTCTTTCTATTTATTTATATCTTCTTTGATTTCTTTCAGCAAGAAACACTGATTTAAAAAAAAAAAAAACCTTACAAGTAAATTTACTAAAGGAACCATGATGACATAGAAAGGTTCACTTTGAAAACAGCTGTCAAGAAAATTTTATCATATGCATTTTACAAGAATGGCTTGCTAGTCAACAATGTGTAGTCTGTACTTTTGCTAACTAGCAATTGTAATCTTTATCATATAGCTTATCATTCTTGTGTTCTCAGTTTCAGAATTGCTATGAATTACGTGTTACTCAATCTGACTACAACAATTAAGCAGTACTATTAACTATCTGTGTAACTCCTTGGCCACTAAAAATCTGGTAAACAGAGCTTTCCAGGAAATGCATGCACCTGCCACTACTAACCTAAACGTATTTCCACATTTAAGAACAATACATCATTCTTCATTGATCACACCAGTTATAGTCCCAAGATAGACACACTACAAGTTACTCATTTGGTTAAGTGGTAAAATATATTTAACTAATAAAAGTAATATCTCCCACATGTACACAAACTAAAAACAGCTTCCATTAATGGTCAGACCAAAGGAATGACTGGTATACAGGAGAGGAGTTTAATTTTAGTATCTAATTTGTTACTATGACAATAATCATCCTCAGCCAATTACATATTATTATTTACTAAAACAGGACCCCATTAGGTCTTCTAATCAACTGTTATCCTAGTTTGAGTTAACGAGACCTAGAAAATAAAAAGAATAAAATATTTATAAAACAGGATTTCACATCTGTACCCCAAATTACATTGAATTAATGAGGTTTTACTGTTTCTGAAAAAAAAAAAAAAAACAGAGCAACACACAGTATATTTTATGTTGAAAAAAATTTGTTGGCTATATCCATCTTACTGCATACCACACTTCTATACTATTTGAATCTATCAGTAATCTGGGGTTAAGAAACTATCAGATGAAACTGGATCTAGTACTTCTGAAGATTTTAAATTAGCAGCTCAAAGAAAAGTTTCACTTACTAATTTTGGCATTCATCTGTAACTCTTGCCTGAGCAATTATTCCTGCGGTGTTCTAATGGGATTTTCTGTATCCTCCATTGCCTCTACATCTATTATCTAGAGTTCTTCCGTTAAGAAAGATTTGCCCCTTCTCCCCTATTTATTCATTTAATTACTTATCTGTATCATTATGGACTAATGGATATTTATTTTATTCTTTGGCTTATAATAAAATACTCATCACTTACTTTGTTGCTCAAATTGTTCTAGTTTTGGCCACTGAAAACTCTCAGGTTGGCTCCCATGTCTTTTTATCTTGCTTCCACCTTTTCTCCATGGGGCCCCCTACCTCTTTTTTTTTCTGAGACAAGATCTCACTCTGTCAACCAGGCTGGAGTGCAGTGGTGCGATCACAGCTCACTGCAGCCTCAACTTCCTGGGCTCAAGTCATCCTCCTGTCTCAGCTCCCAAGTAGTTGAGACCACAGTTGTGCACTACCACACCTGGCTAATACTGCAATTTTTTTGTAGAGATGGGGTATCCCTATGTTGTTCAGGAGGGTCTCAAACTCATGGGCTCAAGCAATCCTCTGGCCTTGCCTCCCAAAGTGCTAGGATTACATGGGTGAGCCACTGCACCCAGCCTATTAGGGATTTTTTAAAAGAACAGAATTACCCTTCAACAGTCCAAGTTATGCTAAGAAAGTACTGCCACAACTTATTTTGGTCAGAATTAAAAATTATTATTAAGAAGGACAGAGGGAGAAAGAAGGAAAGCAGAAAGGGGGTGTGGAATGAATACATGAGACTATAAATTCATTTTTGTACACAGAGTTAAACTAAATTGGCCATTTTCTTCTTTTCTGAAGTTTTAATTCTACCTTTTGATAATTCAAAATCTACTTCTATAGTGTGACAGAAGGTGAATTTTAAAAACATATCTCAAGTAAACGAACTCAAACAAAAATCTTATTTTCATGTAAATAACTTCAGTTTTTAATCCTTATGAAGGCATAGAAAATAAAACATATACATCAGAAATAAGATGGAATTATAAAAGTTTTCCACGTGGTATCGTAGCAATATGCATAGCTTTAGTCTGAATTATTAGATAGTCTTCTAGAACTACTATCTTATAGCAAGGCCATGACATATTATTACTTTAAGAAAGTGTGTCCACCTGCTAAAAGAAGTAAAATACATGTCACATTATCTTTTTAAAACATATTAGACTAGTACTTCAAAAAAAGTTCCCCTACTGAAATCTACTGGTGTCTGTGCCTCTATAATGAGGAACCACTGTGTAAATGGCACACCTTGCATTTGCTAGGTTAGAAACACAGCAGCAGGTTTCTCCTTCATGAATGGTGGGGTCTTCATGCCCTTCAGTCAGATACACAACTAATGAAAGCAGTTACTTAGGAAAGAAGCAGCTATAACTCTACCTTATTTACTTATCCCAAGTCATTATAGACAAGTCACAACTAAAGGGTATGAAATTCACACTAAACTACAGATTTCCACCATCCAATAAAATCAGAGTTAGTCATAGTTATTATTTCATAGAAAATAACTGGACAGATAAACAAAAACATGTTAGTAGTAGTTATTGGTGGATGGTGGAATTAGAAGTGACTTTTACTTTCTTCTCCATGTTTTGCTGTATTTTCCAAATTTTCAACATTATGTATGTTTAACTTTCATACATTTTGAAACAAAAAATCCTAAAATAAACTATGTTTCACCAATGATCTGGTTGGTTTTTAATGTAGAGGTACAAAATATAAGAAATAAATATTTAAATGGAAAACAAAAAGTCTTGGAATAATGCTCTGAGTCCACAGCTCGCAAACTGCAATGAGGCACCCCAGAGAGCTACAGCAAATTCACAAGAGCATTGTGGAATATTTTACATTTTTAGGGAAAAACAGTTATTTTGATTAAAACCACATATTGTGCAAAAATATCAACGTGGAACAGGACATGTGGTTGATGGTTTCCAATCTGATTCCAAGGTTTGAGAAGTTGTATGGTCCTTAACATATGCTAAGTTGTTTGGACATAAACACTTAGTTGTTTGGATCTATCTGCTTAATAAGTGGAATTGTTAGGTTATTTCTTTTGGCTTAGAGGTGCTGTGTATGAGGAAACATGAACCAAGCACATCTGCTAGCCTCTGGCCTAAGTCCTTTTCATTCATCCTTTCTGATCCTATCTCTAAAACCTACACACAGATTTACGTCTAGCATTTAGTGGAAACCAACCAGAGTATGAAGAACTTTGCTGCAGGTGCAGAAACCAGATCATGGTAAAGAATAGAATTTCTATGAAGTTAATTTCATTAACTCTGATCTAGATCAATAAAATAAGTACTCTTCATTGGTTGTACCAGTTTAGAGTAGAGGAGATCCTCAGGAAAGACATTTCCTTAAATTCCAGAATCATGTGCCTTAGCTTAGCAAGCAGCTTGTACTGTTGATAGCTGGTTAAGTAAAGGAGGCTAGTATTATCTCTAAGCTTTTCTCTGCCTCCCTTTCTCCTTCCTACTCTTTCCTTCCCCACCTCCCCAAAAACAAAACAAAAGGTTTTAAGACTTAAATATCCTTCCTTTGACACAAGAATGAACATTATGCATTTGTACTCTACTTCTGAGTGACGAAGGTGGCATCTATTCTTATTTCTCAGTGTCTAAGGTGGCATCTATTCCAGCACTACAATCTGTTAAATAAAAAGTACATGAGGCCATTAGTTTGGACTAAGCTCCTACACTAAGCCCCAACAGACCAGATTAAAAACCAAAATGGAGTCACTTATACTGAAGTCCCACAGCACCAAACTGAAACTTAGTTGTTACCTGACCTGAGAAATCAGAGGGAAATAATAGCCAAAATTCTGTAACAGGCCAGTTTCAGTTGGCATGATAATAAAGTTCCCTCTGCTTTAACCTTTATCCCAGAAAAAGTAACCTGAAACAACCTGATGTTAACCAGTTATTTTTCTGTTGTTGTGTTTCCCTGTTCCCACCTCACAAGGAAAGTAACTTTAAATGACCAGTCTACTTTTTGTCATTTGTTTCTGCTTTCTTCAGTCTTTTTCTGTATATAAAACCAACCTCCCTTGCTCAGCTCATCAGAACACTTATTCTATTTTATGGAATACAGTGTTGCTCGATTCTAGAATTGCAAATTAAAGCCAATTAAGATCTTTAAATTTGTTGTAATTTTGTCTTCTGACAAATCAAAATGAAAGTAAATGTTTCAGTTAAACACCAAGTTTATAAAATATACTCAATTATTAAACACCTATATAGGCATATGAGTGTTAGCTGATATACAAAGCTAACCCAAAAGATAGCTTTGATGGATGGCAAATATTTTGTGGATACTCATACACAAAATTTACAGTCAAGTATCCATCTAGTTTGTATTTACTATGATGACTATCATTCTTTCATCTACTCCCATGTGGCTTCTACTTTTTCTACTCCAGCAAAACTCTGGCTGGGTTCATCAATGACCTCTGTGTTGCTAAATCAAATGGACTCATCTTATTTCACCCCTCAGTATTGTCTTACGCACTTACATTCTGTCTTTTTAAAAACATTTCTCTTTTCTAGACTTCCAGGAAACAAAATCTGGTTTTCCTCCTCTATCCTTTGCTACTCTTTCTCAGGCTTCTTTGCTAACTTCTTCTCTTTTAAAGTTGACAAGTCCCTAGGGGCTGGTACTGGGTTCTTTTCTTTCTCTAGCAATCGTATTTATCCCCATAGTTTTAAATATCATCTATATGTGGATAACTCCCAAATGTTCTTTTCTTGCCATATTTCCTGAGCTCTAGAACCATCATTCCTCCCACCTGACAAATACTGATCAACCATGTGCCCGGTAAGGTGTTCTGGATTGGTGACATAACAGTAAACAACGTAGACACAGTCTCTGATCTTTGGAATGTAGTTTAGTGTGAAAGGCAGACAACAAACAAGAAAACAACTACAAAATGTTTACAAAAGAGATAATGCCTATGGAGAAAATATTGTGTAACAGAGAGTAATGCAGAGAGAAAGATATCCAGTTTTAGGTGGGTTCTGAGGAGATGATATTTAAGCTAAGACCTATAGGATGATAAGACCTCAGCCTAAAGAAGGAAAGAAAGAAGGAAGGGAAGGCAGTAGAAAGGAAGGAAAAGTAAGTGGGAGTGCCAAGGGGAGGGGAGACACACACACTTAAGGCAGTGATTAACAATGTGTCCAAAGGCCTGAGGTAAAAAAGATCTGATGATCTTGGATGCTGAAGCTACAAAGGCAATGCAATGGAAATGTCTCTACAAGCCTTTGAATGGGGTCCCACATAGATCTAACTCATTCCCAAGCTCTTCTTCTTATCTCCTATGTTTACCTATATAGGTAAATATATATGTTTTTTCAAAACTCAGCTTTTCACCTGCTTCCAAATCTGTTTCTTCTCTTGTCTTCTCCAATGCAATAAATGGCAACTCCATCCACCCAATTCCTTGTGACAGAGATCTTGGTGTCCTCCTGATCCCTTCCTCTTCTTTCCCCTAATATTCAACTCAATACTCAGGCCTATTAATTCTACAACCAAAATATAATCTGAGTATATGTGTTTCTTCTCTTACTGTAATCATCATAGTCCAACCTATCACAGTGTCTTGATTCTTGTGAAAGCTTCCCAACTGGCCTCTTTTATATTTTCCCATCCTATCAATTCCTCATACTGAAGCCACACTTATTTTTGAAAAATGTTAATCCAATCAAGTCATTCTCTTGCTTAAAAGAAAAACAAATAAAAGACCTACAGACTGAAAAGGAAGAAGTAAGACTGTCTTTCTTCACAGACAACAATGATTACTTACATAGAAGGATCTACAAAGAGGCTCCTAGAACCAATAAGTTTAACAAGGCTGCAGAATCCAAGGATGTTAAATACATACATAAATGGATGCAGACTGTAAGAATACTAAAACCAACTGAATTTCTACATACCAACAATGAACAGTTGGAAATTTAAAATTTAAAAGTATAATTTACAACACAACTAAAAAACATGAAATAGGTATAAATCTAAAAATACTATGTGCAGGATCTGCATGTTGACAACTACAAAATATTGATGAAAGAAAGAAATCAAGGAGAACTTAAATAAAAAGATATATATACCATGTTCATGGATTGGAAGATTCAATATTGTTAAAATGTCAATTCTTCCCAGAATGATCTATAGATTTAACATAATCACAAGCAAAATCCCAAAAGGATTTTTTTAATGGATATCAACAACCTGATTTATATGGAAAGCCAAAGAAACTAGAACAATTTTGAAAAAGAACAAATTTGAGTAAGTGATTCTAACTGATCTCAAGACTTAGTATAAAGTTATAGTTATCAAGACAGTGTGGTATTATTGGTAAGCAGAGAGACACATGGATCAGTGAAACAGAAGAGAGAGGTCACAAATAAATCCACAAATATAAGGTCAATTGATATTTGACCAAGGCACAAAGGCAATGCAATGAAGAAATGATAGTCTTTTCAATAAATGGTACTGGGAAAACTGGATATTCACACACAAAATACACACCTCAATCTACATCATTCACATTACACAAAAATTAAACTGTAAAGTACACCTAAATAAATACAGAACTGAAATTATAAAACTTCTAAAAGAAAACATAAAAGAAAATCTTTGTGACATAGGGTTAGGCAAAATTTCTTAGAAATGACACCAAAAACATTATTCATAAAATAAACTGATAAACTACATCAAAATTTAAAGGTTATGCTCTCTAAATATATTGTTAAGAGAATGAAAAGACAAAGCATATATTACAATAAAATATTTGCAAATCACATATCTGGTACAAAGAACTTGTACCAGAACACATGAAAAAAATCTTAAAACTCAACAAGAAACAAACAACTCAATTTTAAAAATGGCCAAAATATTTGGACACTTTACCAAAGAAGTTACATAAATGACAAGCAAAGAAAAATACTGTATGTTCAAAATCATTTTATTCATTAGGAAAATGCAAATTAAAATCACACTGAGATACTATACATACCTACTAGAATGTCTAAAATAAAATACATTGACAATATCAAAGTGTTGACAACAATTGCGGCAACCGAACTCTTGTATATTGCTAGTGGAAATGTAAAATGGTATAACCATGTTGGAAAACAGTTTGGCAGTTTCTTTATAAAGTTGAACATACACTTACCATAAGAGCCAGCAACTTTCCTCCTAGGTATTTTACCCAAGAGAAATGAAAACATTTGTTCACATAGAAACTTGAATAAAAATGTTTACAGTATATTTATTTGTAACCATTCAAAACTGGAAACAACTTAAATGCTCTTCAAATAGTGAATAAACACATTGCAGTATGGCCATACGATGAAATACTACTCAGGAATAAGAACTATTAGTAAACTACTGATAAATACAAAAATCCAAATGAATAATATGGATGAATTCAAATGCATTGAGCTGAACTGAAGAAGCTTGTCTTTAAAAGCTACAGAGAATGCGATTCCATTTACATGACATACTGGAAAAGGCAAAATTGTATCAACAGAAAGAAGATTAGGATTCAGGAGCGAGGAAAGCAATTTATTACAAAGGGGTTGTCATATGGGGCTCTTTTAATGGTAGTGGTGAGGGGTGGTGATAGAACTATTTTGTCTTGATTCTAGTAGCGGCCCTATGCCTATATGTACTTGTCTAAACTCATACACCAAAAGGAGTGAATTACTGTATGCAGAAGGTGAATAAAAATAAAAATAATAAAAAAACAAGAAACAGGTCAGGTAAAAAAAAAAAGTAATTCCAATCACGTCATCCTTGTCAGTGGCTTCCCATTGCAAAGCACTAAATGACATAGCCCTGCTTATTTTTCTAGCTCTAATAAATTGTCTTAGTGTACCCTACACGTTTCATTTACATTATTGATCACTGTAAGTTATTTGTTGATTACTGATTTGTCAATCCGATGGTTAATAATTATGGAATACTAACTAGATGTAGAGTACTGTTTTAAGGGTTTTAATCCTCACAACCACCCTAGGAAGTAGGTTAATATCCCCATTTCACAGAGGGAAACAGAGGCATAGAGGAGTTATATAATTTGATCAGGGGTTAATAGATAGTAAATGGTGAAGAAACGTATTGTATCCCTACTAAGTTTTCTAATACAGTATCTAATTTAATCTGTGCAAGAGTCCAGTGAGATTTCCAGATGTGGAAGCTGAAGCCAGAGAGTTTAAGTAATTTGCATGAGGATACAGAGCTGATTTGTTTTATTATCAAAATTTGAATTCCAGGTCTTCACGAATCAAACATCTATGTCCTTCTTTTCCCTAAGAATCTAGGCTCTAGGTTGAAAAAATATTAAAGGAGGAAAAGGTAGACTACACTTAATAGATAATTTTACTTCTTGAGTATTTAAGTATTTAAAACAGTAATTTATGTAATTATTTCCAAGGATTACATTTCACTTCGGATTGTCTAAAGGTGGCAGACAAAGTGATATATGACTGATGAGGACAGAAGGGCATAATACATGGGCTTGAACCAAGCACAGTATCTGCTAAAGTTTCTTTCTCTTCACTTCCCAAATGCACGCCATTCTGACTGCATCATCTCTGCTGTTTGCTATTCTCATTGCAGCACAAACCACAAATCATAGCAAATTGCAGAATTTCTCAATCATTAAGAATTTACAATAGGTTAATTTTTAAATGGGCTGCATTTCACAGCTGCAAAGCTTTTGTCTGAATTCTAGACTAAATGAGAAGCCATTATTGGGTTGAATGACCTTTCTGTAGGCATAACTAGCAAAAATAAGAGGTCATGTGGACAAAACAAGCAGCTCTGCCAGGTAAGGTGAGGTAGTGGTAATGACTTACTAATCAGAGTGCCAAACTCTATGGCATAATGTACTGGTTCTCTGTTTAGTACTAATACCAAGCATGATGAGAATTATATGCAGATCATGGATTTAATGCATGCTTGGGATAATAAAATCGATATACAACCAAGGAAAGCTTTAATATCCACCATTAACATGAGGAGGAGGCTAAAAATGTAATATGTCTAACACTTTTTTTCTTTATAGTTATACATACAATGACTGGCTTATCTGATGTTGCTCATTTTTTAAGATGTCTGTTACACAACTAATGCAAATATTTCATAAAGTTTATTTTTCACACTGAATTTAATAAATGGTCTACCTACTTCTGGCAGTAACAAATACCTGTTTATTTTAATGATCATTAAAAATCCATGTTTAAAAATAAAATAAAACAAAACAAAAATTTCACACACATACACACAATCCATGTTTAACAAAGTTCACAATATATTAGACCTAATAATATTTGAACTAGTCAATTCATTAAGAAGTCAATGTATAGTTCAAACTACTTCAACGAGTCCTTACATTTACTTTCAAGGACTTGCTAACAATTTGGATCCAGTAGTGTTTTCTATTTTTTTCACTCCTTTAGCAATGTGTGCTGGTTACATATAACTATCTCCTTTCTCACCCATTTTAAACTCAACTATTCAACTATGCCTTTCTTACAGGACAGAGAGACCTCAAGAGAACTGTCCTCTGGACAGATCTAATGTGGCTATGTGGGAGTAAACCAAAATGCTTAAAAAATAAATAAAGATTCCCTTCTTATTCAACCTGTCACTTAGAACACCAACAATAATGTTGAGGTTTTCTCCTTTTAATCTTCTAAACTCTTTCTCCTCTAAAATCACTCAATTTGCCTTAGTGGCACTTATAGGCACCAAAGACCACAGACTCACACACCTTTGAACCATTAGACTAGAAACACAGAACTCTTTAGTGAAAAATGTTCTTGTGGTGATGTGGACTCACCTGAGCAAACAAACTTCTAGGATTCCTTTCTTACAAGCCTGTACCTCAAGTCAATGCCATCTCTCACTGAGACCTTCTGACCAACTGTAACTTGCAGCTATAACCTGCCTTTGATATGTCCAATTGGGTATTTTACTGTTTGCCATGCATAGATCACTGCAATTTTATATACGCTTTCTCAACAACTATATTTCTTCTACTTCAAGAAAGAAATCTTGAAGTTATCGACAAAGGCATTACACAAGTACAGAGTGATAATCACACTGCTCAGAGCCCTAGAGTTCCATTTGGTGTCTCTATGTACTCCTTGAAAAACGATGGATTTATTTAAATCTGCCTCATCAGCTCCAGGTACAGCGGTTATTTAAAAAGCCACTCAGAAAATGCTGAAAATCTGAAAATGATTACAATAAATTATCTGCATCAAGTTTCACATTCCCTAAATACCTTCTCCCCCAAAACCCAAAAAACACCACAATAACTTCTCTCAGATAATCAAACATTTTAGAGCTGAAACTCCAAGCAGGAAACTTTAAAATCATCAAATCAAACCCTTTTATTCTGAAATATTCAAGTACTAAAGTGCCCTCCCCAATTATCTCTATTAATTGGTGTATATGTGTGAACATTCATGTATTGGGGTGTTATAAAACCAGAGGAAATAGCAAATTCATTATTTTGGTAACTTGTACTCAAAATTAATTTAAGGTTTATAGCCAATATATTTATTTTCATCAGAGATACTTTTTAAATTATTGACTGAGATTTTTTTCCTTCATAAGGAAAGGAAGGGGAGAGACTAACATTTATTAACTACTTGTGATGTAGCTGAGCGCTTTACATACACTGTTATCCTTTTTATAATAATGAGGAAATTAAGAATGAGAATATTTAAACAGTTCCTTCAAGACAGCATTTGGATCCAGAGCTCTACGTCGCACTATCTCTTGGTACTAACTGGGAAATTCAACATACTAGAGAAAAAGGAAAATTTTATTATTGTTTACTCCCAATCAAGAAATGACTAACAGTTTAAAGAGCTAAGGGAGTTGGGCTAATGGAGTATCCATTGCAGTCACCATAAACTAAAGGAGAGACATGTGAACTCTCATAGGTCATGCTGAGTTTAATGTAACATAATCTTCTAAAATAGAAATAAGAAACATAGGCTACATGGCTGCATGTGAAGAAAAAAAAACCCAATACCATGAGCCTCAAATGCCATGTGTTGGTCAGTACTAGTCTGGAGAAAAGGGGTCTGGAAAGAAGACAGGACAAAGTAGGAGAAATCTCAAAAGTGGGTAGGGAAAAGATGTGGAGAAGAAGATAAAGAAAGTTCTAAGTGTCATAAACTGGATCTGTGAAATGGAGATTAAGTGCATTTCAGTTGAGTAACAGATAAACATTTTACTGATTTATCAGCACTATTTAAATTTTTAGCAGGCTCCAGTGATTAAAACAGTCTTTTCCGTTCTGGCAACTGGTTAATCTGCTTTCACTTTCAAAGATGCAGGAAAAAAGATGCAAACATAAAATTCAGCCTGCAGGTAAAATACGTGCTATTATCCAAAGATTTCTACATTTAGAAGTATCTGATTGCCTGATCTTTGGGAGATCAGAATTTTCACAATTCACAGTTCTTAAAGATTACATTTGGAGCCACATTAAATTTCTCATTTTGTTCCCTCCTTCCCTGACCTCCCATATTTCCTCAGGTATCTGTTCTAGTGCTGTTCCAGTGAGGGTAAAGGGAATGTGTCCCAGTGGGAATAAAGAAAAAAAAAACAAAATTACGCAGGCAAAGAAAAAAAGCTGTACAGTTTTGGACCTTCACCACTCAATTGCTCTTAGCAAGCTTTCAGAGGATCTATTCTAAATTAGGTAGCTGTGGTTACCACTATTTTCTGGAAAGTTATTTTCTAGGTATAAGAAATTAAGTGCGAGGATAATTAAGGTAGGTAGCTTTTCATCTTTTCTCTAAAAAGTAGCACAATCTTGGCGCTTAATAAAAATTATATATCAGGTAAATGATATGCTTGCCAGAAATGCTTTCAAGTGGTGAGTATTTTACAGGATATTCTCACACTAGCACGCCTCCTTCTAATCTTCATTAAGTCAGCTCAACTCCCTGACTATAAGAAATCACCATGTGAGTCTTTGAAGAATGCGTCTCCTGCCAGTGCCATGCTGTGCCTACGCTAACCTTTAAGCAAGTACACCTGCAACCCTGAGTTCCTATGGTTTCCACTGTGGTAGACTGTTGGGTCAGTAGCATACTTGCTATATGAGGGTCTGCTATAGTTAAATGACAATGCAGGAAGGATGTTTGTTTTGGGGGTTTATTCAAAATTGGAGACCACTATGGAATGGTGAAAAGTAACAAGCCAAAGACTCATAATTTGCTTTGTCTGCCAGCTGCCAGCTGCCAAAGAAGACACAGTGGATCGCCTCCTGGTACTGTTCTGTGCCCAGAGGCTCCAAATTAGCACTGTTTTAACTGTCTTGCCACCACACTTCAGATGTTATCACTATCATTGCCATTTTTGCTTTTGGAATATTCCAGGGACCACAGTCCTTCAAATCTTACCATCTAATTGGTGCTAAACTTGTATATAGTCATGCTTCCTCAACTCTGGTGTAAAATGGATATTCTAGTCCTCTTCTGTAAGCTCCCTGTTTTAACTATTACACAGCCTGGAGTTTCACTAGTAGATAAATGTTGAGTAGGCCCACTGCAAAGCCTCCTGATGGCAGAGCAAATAGCTGAATTTAACCTTAAATTAATCCTGATATATGAGCTCTGAGTTAAACAGCCCAAGGAATAGTTCAGCAAATCAGGGGGTTGGGGGTGGCAGAATGAACATCTGAGACTTTTTTATTTTATTTTAATCTGACATGATAAAAGGCAAAGTAACTCATCCTTAGTTACATTTCCTTTTGTGATTTTTGTTTTTTAGTAACTTGTTTTTTTTGCTTAAATATTTTTTTAGAAATCAAAACCCAACAATGAGAACAATTATGCTAATAATGCCAGGAAATTTGTTTGCTTTGTTAAATTGAGCTTCAAAAGCACTTCAATTGAACATACATTTGTGATTGCAAGTAATGTCTATTCTTATATCCATTTAAAATGTTTACTTTATTACAGCTTATTATAAATGTGAAGTCTAAAATGCAGCACCATGGCTGCTCAATTTCCAGGCCACAATTTTATGATAATCATATGAAATATATTCATGTGTCAACAGAACTGCCTAACAATGCCCCAAATGGAGTTGTTAGCAGCTCTGTCTTTCTGATGGCCACACAGTTCTGTCCCTCATAACATTAAGAAACTGCTACAAACGAAAAGTTACTTGACAATTTTAACTTAGTTTGTAGCATGTACTATGTTGCTACATATGGCTCAGTTTAATTGCTACTATCTCAGAGATCCTACAGGAAAACTGACCTTAAACATATGGATGAGATAAATGGGCTGTTACTTTTTATATGGCTGGATTGTCTTTTTAGGTAGTCTTTACACCAAAGGGGCTGAGACTGCAGAATCCCTCTGGTATTTGATGTTCCCTACTGCATGCAGTGGTGAAAAGGTACCCGGAAGATGCCTTCTGTCATCCTGACAACTCACAAAGGAGTAAGGGAGCACTCATATGCAGATCCAATAAATGGAAATGAATAAAGGCTCTAGAGGTATCCCTCCCTCCCTCTCATGACTTCCTTACTTTTGTGACAAGTAGCTCACATGACAGTGGCCAGTGTAGGAGCTGAGATCTTGAGCAGCATTTTCTCAACTCTACATTTTTTTTTTTTTGAGGTCCTATGATGCAGGTACCACGCCATGTGTTTTTATGCCCCTTATTTCATTCAGAAGATATGTTTGCCTGCAGTGGACCGAGGTTGGGAGAAAAACATCTACCATCAGGAACCAGAATCATGTGATAGTAGGCTATATTTGCTTCAAGTTTTTTTTCTTTTTTAACCTTCTGGAACCACTTCTCTGAGTTAGTAACAGAGAACTGTACAAATTTTTAAAATTCTTAAAAATTCTCTTTTTAGATGTCCAATCAACTTTAAGACAACTGATTTTTTATAGCCAACTGCTTCTGAAAGAGTACCAAGTCCACCTAGGCAAACTGTTTATTTATTATTTTGAGACAAGGTCTTGCTCTGTTGCCCAAGCTAGAGTGCTGTGGGACGCTCACAGCTCACTGCAGCCTCAACCTCCAGGCTCAAGTGATACTCCCACCTCAGCCTCCCTAGTAGCTGGAACTACAGGTGTGTGCCACCACACTTGGCTAATTTTTGTATTTTTTGTAGAGATGGAAGTTTCACCATGTTGCTCAGGCTTGTCTCAAACTCCCGGGCTCAAGCAATCCACCTGCCTTAGCCTCCCAAAGTGCTGTGATTACAGACATAAGGCACCATGCTCAACCCCAACTCTCTTTTTAGATGGAAAACACTAAGGTTCACTGAAAGCCTATAACTTATCCAAAGCACATGCCTCTTTGGGTGCAGAACTAGAACCAGGGTCCAGACTTGTGGCATCCCAGTCCAGCACATTGACTACGGAGTCATCTACAAGACAACCCTTCATACACAAAAGGTATAACTTTGCAGGGCACATGTTTACTTGCAGTCATTTAAGTTTGATCCAGTTCATCTAATGCAAGAAAAACAGTTTACATACCAACCAACTACAGACACACAAATACACACAGATACACACACATGCATACACGTTTCATGAAGCAATTTATTTCCTTACTCTATGCTATTTTCTCTTCTACTTTATTTTGTTAAAACAAAACCAAACAAACCTGATTGAAATCCACTAAATAGATTTCAAAACCAACCATCAAAGTCGGGGGAAAAAAAATCTCACAGAATATCAAACAGAATAATGGATTGATTTCAAGCGACTAGTATGGAAGTTAATTCTAGTCTAGTGTAATTCTAATCTTGAATTTTATAAACAATAGAGGCAGACAACTCTCAGGACAGGAGTCTTGGTACTCAGAATGCCAAATCAGATCCCGTCTCATGGCTTCTGCCACCTTCCTTTCCCACATATTGTCTCTTTTCCCACAATGACTATACTGTAAAGAGGCTGTCCTGGCTGGGCAAATGCTCTCACCCATCTCTTCTGTAGTCCTTCTGGTATAACATTGCTCCCAAAGTATAGTTGATGCTTGGCTTTAATTTAAATTACAGATGGCATTTTTCTCTAGAGAACTGAGTCTGTTTTGTCAAATCCTGAAATATCACGACATATTATTTCAGGGTATAATCCCTTCCTTTCATTTACATGCACCCCCATTAGATGGTAAGCTCCTTAAGTGAACAAAACAAGGGCAGTCACTTTGTTCACTGCCAGATTCCCCCACTGAGTACATAAAAGGTGCTCAATAAGTATGCGTAGAAAAAAAAAGCTTGATGAACATTATACAAAGGAATTAAAGAAATGACATCAGATTTTTCTGATGTCTTACGAAAAAGTCTTAAGAAAAATCTGACATCAAACATTACACGGCTTTCATCCTTGGACCAGGGTCTCTTGCTCTAGGACTCTGTTCTTACTCTTCCCCTGAACGGCATGTGCATCCTCCCCTCTGGATAGCTGCTTCTTTCACCAGGATCACTTTCTCTGGAAAGCCCTTTCTGATTCCACAGCTTACTGTGCTTCATTGGTAAGAATGCCTTATTCTTCCCACATCTTGGAAAGATGGTATGTTGAATTGTCTTTATCTCCAACCTGACAATAAGTTCCATCAGGATGGAACTTTAATAAAGGGCCTGGCACTGTAAGTGCTCAACTAAAATTTTCTTTTTTTTCTTTACATTTTAAAAATACAGTCTCTTTCCAATTCTGCATACATCTATTAATAAAAAGTTACACACTTTGGACTGAAAACCAAATCAAAACAGAATAAGCCCAACCTATCGGCCAAATCATAAGAATAATTAGTAGTTGGATCAACTGCACTGCTTTTTTTTTTTCTTTTTAAGAAGTCCCTTAAGACCATGCTACCACATAAAATTAGGACATACAATATCATCTACTGGGGAGAGGGGAGCAGAGGAACAGAGAGAAGAAAGTAAGCAAGCAAACCATCTCACACGTATGTTTATATCAGATGGGAAACAAGCAACCAAAATAGCTAAGGCATCCTACTGCATCATATTCATTACATACCAATAATTTTCTGCTTCCTAAAATATGAAAGATAATGACTCATCCATCCAGCATTTATCAATATTGTTTATGATAGAAAAAAAGATAAATGCATTATTTCCTTTTTATATCCAGTGTACTGGATAATATATATCTTAAACATGCAAATTTTAAATAAAAAATGCATTTATACAGCATAACTAATTGGAACTCAAAGGTTTTATAAACATTAACTCTTCATATTCTTATAAGCTAGTTTTACAAGATTCTTATTTTAAACAGTGGACCTAGGATACATGTAAATAAGGATGGATTTAAAGTAAGTTTCTGCCTCTCGTGCCACTCTAAAATGAGCCTACATTTCCTTCTTAAAATAATTTCCCATGTATTTCCCACAATAAAAATCTTAAGAAATATCTCCATTATAATTTTCCACCAGATCTACAGAGAGGAGGATCAGCAAATTGTCTCATGAAATATGACTTGCCAAATTAGTTCAAATTGGCCTCGGTAATAATATTCACTAGGAATGTATAAAGCTAAAAGGCTACAGAGAAAAGACAAGCCTCTTTGAGTCTGCCCTGAGTTGGCTTCAAGTCCCTTAAAATTCATCATTTTATTAATCATCCAACAGATGACTTAATGAATAGCATACTGATAAGATCAAAATTCAAACTCAAAGGTTCTTTTGAATCTTCCTTAGAAAAAGTAATATAATGAAAGAAACTTAGAGGAGGTATTTTTGCAAAAAATAACTGCAGAAAATAAAATATAACTTAAAAAATATAAAAGATGAAGTAATGGTAAATGTTTAACATGTGAGTGAAAATGGAAATGTTGTAATCAATGTGGAGAGAAAAATGACAGAAAATCGGAGTGCAGCCAAGACGGCCGAATAGGAACAGCTCCAGGCTACAGCTCCCAGCCTGAGCGACACAGAAGACAGATGATTTCTGCATTTCCAACTGAGGTATTGGGTTCATCTCACTGGGGTGTGTCGGACAGTGGGTACAGGACAGTGGGTGAAGCCCACTGAGCGAAAGCCGACGCAGGGCGAGGCACTGTCTCACCCAGGAAACACAAGGGGTAAGGGAATTCCCTTTCCTAGCCAAGGGGAACTGTGACACACAGCACCTGGAAAATCAGGTCACTCCCACCCTAATACTGTGCTTTTCCAAGGGTCTTAGCAAACAGCACACCAAGAGATTATATCCTGCCTGGCTCAGAGGGTCCCATGGCCACGGAGCCCCACTCATTGCTAGCACAGCAGTCTGAGAATCTAACTGCAAGGTGGCCGAGAGGCTGGGAGAGGGGCGCCCGCCACTGCTTTGGCTTGAGTAGGTAAACAAAGCCGCTGGGAAGCTCGAACTGGGTGAAGCCCACTGCAGCTCAAGGAGGCCTGCCTGCCTCTGTAGACTCCACCTCTGGGGACAGGGCATAGCAAAACAAAAGGCAGCAGAAAACTCTGCAGATTTAAATGTCTCTCTGACACCTCTGAAGAGAGTAGTGGTTTTCCCAGCACAGAGTTTGAGATCTGACAATGGGACAGACAGCCTGCTCAAGAGGATCCCTGAACCCCAAGCAGCCTAACTGAGAGGCACCCCCCAGTAGGGGCAGACTGACACCTCACACGGCCAGGTACCCCTCTGAGATGAAGTTTCCAGAGGAACCATCAGGCAGCAACATTTGCTGTTCAGCAATATTCACTCTTCTGCAGCCTCCACTGCTGATACCCAGGGTCTGGAGTGGACCTCCAGCAAACTCCAGCAGACCGGCAGCTAAGAGTCCTGACTGTTAGAAGGAAAACTAACAAACAGAAAGGACATCCACACCAAAACCCCACCTGTACGTCACCATCATCAAAGACCAAAGGTAGATAAAACCACAAAGACGGGGAAAAAACAGAGCAGAAAAGGTGAAAATTCTAAAAATCAGAGCGCCTCTCCCCGTCCAAAGGAACGCAGCTCCTCACCAGAAATGGAACAAAGCTGGATGGAGAATGACAAAGACGAGTTGAGAGAAGAAGGCTTCAGACGATCCAACTTCTCCGAGCTAAAGGAGAAAGTTCGAACCCATCACAAAGAAGCTAAAAACCTTGAAAAAAAGTTAGATGAATGGCTAACTAGAATAACCAATGTAGAGAATTCCTTAAATGACCTGATAGAGCTGAAAACCATGGCACGAGAACTACGTGAAAAATGCACAAGCTTCAGTAACCGATTCAATCAATTGGAAGAAAGGTTATCAGTGATTGAAGATCAAATGAATGAAAGGAA
>NW_012115189.1:2827830-2837665 GCF_000951035.1 Colobus angolensis palliatus
CTTTTACACTGTTGGTGGGACTGTTAACTAGTTCAACCATTGTGGAAGACAGTGTGGTGATTCCTCAAGGATCTAGAACTAGAAATACCATTTGACCCAGCCATCCCATTACTGGGTATATACCCAAAGGATTATAAGTCATGCGACTATAAAGACACATACACATGTATGTTTATTGCAGCACTATTCACAAGAGCAAAGACTTGGAACCAACCCAAATGTCCATCAATGACAGACTGGGTTAAGAAAATGTGGCACATATACACCATGAAATACTATGCAGCCATAAAAAAGAATGAGTTCGTGTCCTTTGAAGGGATATGGATGCAGCTGGAAACCATCATTCTCAGCAAACTATCGCAAGAACAGAAATCCAAACACCTCATGTTCTCACTCATAGGTGGGAATTGAACAATGAGAACACTTGGATACAGGAAGCGGAACATCACACACCGGGTTCTGTTATGGGGTCAGGGGAGGGGGAAGGGATAGCATTAGGAGATACACCTAATGTAAATGATGAGTTAATGGGTGCAGCACACCAACATGGCACACGTATACATATGTAACAAACCTGCACGTTGTGCACATATACCCTAGAACTTAAAAAAAAAAAGACAGAAAATCAGAGCAAGGTTAAAATGAAGTATTATACATTATTGTTATTATTAGTTCTTATCTTCTTTAACAGAGAGAGTTATGTTGCTCTCATGGATGAATTTTGGAGGAAAGACTCTTGCGGGATGAAAAGAAATTCCTGATAGAGCTAATAATTGTGGATGGAGAACTGAGGTTACATTTGAGTAGTGGTCTGCTAGGCTCACTCATTTTTCCATCCTTTCTATTTACTCAGAAAAGTATAAAATGCCTAGATAAAATAACAGGGCAAAAATAAACACAGAAGCAATCATTCCTTTGTATTGTTTTCTGTGTTTGGGTTGTGTGTGTGTTTATATATGTATGCTTGCAAGTGTATGTATTATGTATATCATAAACATGTATATGTGATGTTTGTGTGTGTTCAGACATATTTGAAAACACAAAATCCAGAGATTTTAGAAAGCATGTAGCTGATATTTGGTTACAAGAACTGTTAAAATTTACATAGAGGAATAAATCAAGGCTTCCAATTGAGGAGTGGATAGGAAAAGAAAACTCATCTTTCATCTTTTAACCTTCCAGTCCTAGAAAGATGAGCAAATCCCAGTCCCTCAATGCACATATATACAAATGCCCAGACAGTCAAAAAATGACAGACTCAGGAACGGAATCTGGCATTCTTGATTATTGTCCTGCAGTCTCTCCTCTATATCACATTGCCCAACACATACTTAATTTCATCATTTGTATGTATGTTACTATTCTTAATTTCCAGATCTGTAGATTTACAACTCGTGGTTTCTAATATTTAACTCTGGTATCTGAAAATGCTCATAGATTTATACATTTGTTGAGTACCTTGGAGTTGATGTCGTTGTTTTAGGGAAGCCAGTTTGGTTGTAGTCTCCTGTGGATTTAACTTGTTCTGAATTCTGTGGTATACGGAAGGCTGTTCTAGAGTAATTCCAATTCATTTTTGCTAACTAATATATTACTCCTATGGTAAACTAGATCAAACTTGTAAAAGTGAGCAGATATATGTTACCATGAGATCACAGATAGTGTTTGCTAGTCATGGAGGGTTCTCAGCCTTCTTGGTACAGAAAAGGGGCATATTCTCCTTTTTAAGAGATATAGGTCATTTATACAACAAATATTTCTTCAGTTCCTACTATTATGCAGTCATATTCTGATGAATCAACAGAACTTCCCTTACACCACCTGGGAGTGTATTTATATCAGAAAGAAACCAACTAGATTCTTCTACCATTAAGAGTATCTCCAGCAACTCCCTGTTGAATGAGCAGGAAGGTTCACCCTTGGAACCTCATTTGAAAGCTCTCTCTGTTACATATATTTGTTGAGTAACTTGGATTTGTTGCAGTTCCTTTAGGAAAACCAGTTTGGTTATAGCCTCCTGCAGATTTAACTTATTCGGAATTCTGTGTTATAAGGAAGGCTGTTTTAGAGTAATTCTATTTTTGCTAATATATCACCCCTGTGGTAAACTAGATCAAACCTATAAAAATGAGCAGATATATATTACCAGGTCACAGATAGTGTTTGCATAACTCAGGCAACTAGTCATTAAAGGTTTCACACTTACTTCCTCTTACTCCAAAGCTCTTATCCGTATAATCTGAATAGTATTTTCAAAGGAATAATTTTATTTGGTTTTAAATATTTCACCTTCCTTTTACAGCTCTTTAAGGTCAAATAATCATTAACGACGGTATTATGGCTTTGGTTTAAGGGAAAAAAAAAAACTAGAAAGGATCCTAGACATGATTTAATGAAAAACCACATTATTAATTACAAAAAACAAAAACACAACTTTTTTTTTTTAAGACAAAGACAAGAACCCCAAATATAACACCCAATCCTGAGTTCCTTTCAGCATACCACACTGCTTCCCTTTTGCTTCTTCACAGATAACTACATAGCATGCAGTTTAAGGACAATTCTATCTAGTATCTTCTTCATCTCGCTACATTACTGACAAAATTTAGGAAAGAATACTACAAGAGAATATCAAGAACTCTGAAAAAGGAGGAACTAGGTTAAAATCTTGAATCAGATGCTTTTGATAAATGTGCATTGGGCTCCATACTTCACAATCCTTATGTTATTCAATTTTTAAGCAAGGTAACCTGAAGCACAGTGCTCAGAATCTGCCAGATGGTGGCTGCTGGGACTGAATGAGTTAACACATACAAACCATTTGGTAGACATGGGGGCACTCAACTTGGTTAGTTTGCTTTCCTGTTAATTTCCTGGAGTTATTCTGCACCCAATTTATGTAGAAAAGTATGATATCACATAAACAGAAGAATTTTCTTCCATTCCCTCTCCTTCAACTAAACAAGAAAACAGAACTAAACTGAAGAAATAAATGCCATTCAGTTCACTCTTATTCAATATATTCTTTAGCATAAAACTATTAATAGTAGTAACTGAAGAAAAATAATAAACTATTCAGTTTATTTTCATTCTGTTGTTCCAATTCAGACTGAATTGGAAAAGGCTAGCTATTCCATGAGGTTACTTATGAAGTAAAACATGGCTTTGAAACAGAGCGCTTGGAGCTCAAAATGCCTCAAGTTAGATATCTATGTCACAGATGTAACTCCTGAGCAGTGCCCCCACACAACTTACGCTTTCTGGAAATGTATACCAAATTCCAGAGAGCCAGAGTCCCTGAAACAAATATTCAAAGGAATACCCTGTGGTTTTAGTTATTTGCTTGCTCGGTTTCTTGTGGCATGTCATAATTTCTCATGTGAATGAAACATGTAAAAAGAAAGTGCATCTGAGAATCCTAATGATCTGGATCCCAAGATGATAAAAAAGGCCCCATCTGCAATGGTTTGTAACTGCTTTAGGGGAGAGGGATGATTGTGGTGAAGAAACACTATTTTTAAAAATGACTTTTATGAGGCTAGTATTGTGCTAGGTGCTTTATCCACACAACTCCATACAATTCCTAAAGTAATTCTAAGAAGTGCATATTGCCATTCCCATTATGGACAAAAAGCCAAGGCATACCCACTACTACTGAGTTGAATGAGAACCCCACCAGGGTTTTCTAGCTCTAAAGTTTGTCCTAAGGATTAGACTGCTTTTCAATTGGATGACAAATCACCCTTGTGCATTTTAATAGGTTCATTAAAAAATTTCCATGAAGATTTTGGACATAAACCTGTGTCAAACCAGCCTGCCACCTCACTCACAATGGAATCTAAGCAAAAAAGCACATGAGCCAAAACAAACTAAAAAACTGAAGGGTTCTATTCTTTCAGATAAGACATACTTTTTCTCTAATCTGCCAAATTTCTCTACTGGTTAGATAGTATGAGCAGTTTTCTCACAGGAAATCTCTTGTATTTATAGCAAGCTAATTACTTTTTAGACGTGATTGTCATATGTATGTGGATGGTTTTAGAATTCAATTCCATCAAAAGCTGGAAAATTAATTCATGCCTCATCCCATACAAGCCTCATGTTTTAAGAGATTAAAAGCCACTGCAAAGACCTATTACCATGGCATTTCTGAAGTCTACTCTTAACTAAGAAATCCATTAATCAGCTTTTATGGATGATTTATTATCTCTAAGACAGAGGGTATCTTTGTTGTGATAAGTTCAATGTTCTACTTAATTGTAAATAAAATATGTTTATTAGAAAGAATAGTTATATGCTTTAAAGTTTAGACCAAAACAAAGTTGGCACCTTAATCATGAATGTACCACATTAAAACATAAAACAAAAGATTATAGAAAATAAAATACTCATTATTTTTATTTTATTTTAGTAAATCAGAGCTAGAATATTATTGGCTACAAAAAGTGAGACGTTAACTCTGGTCTCTTACCAGTTAAACAGAGGTACTTTACTATCTTTACACATGTTTTAAATATACACTTTCCTTAAAAACTGCAGTATATTATTTACTACACAGTAACTTTTCTCTCAAGAGAGAAATGTAAGCAACATTTGAAAACTTCAATTTGTTCAAATATGTAACTGTCTGCTAAGCCTCATATTTTGTATCAGCCAAACTGAATTATACAACTTTTGGTAATGTTAAACAAAATTTTAAATTATTACCAATTTTGACTGTTGCTCTATTTTTTTCAGTTAAATATGGTAATACATTTCAAAAATGATGTCAAAGATGTCACTTTACTACAGCAAATATTAGAACAGACATTTGGTAAATCAACAGATGATACATCCATGAATAACATTTTTTTATTTTAGAGGAGGTAACATCTATTTCTTCTTCTACATTGAGTCCCTCTAAAGCATGTGACACTATTATAATAAAGGCCTTAAGCAGTTACAAGGCTTTTAAAATAAGTAACCCAAAAAAGTTTAATAGGCTTTTAAGACTACTCATCAGCATACAGTGCACCTACTATTCATATACCTCAGTCTGTGAGATACCTACTTCCTCATTTCAAACGTGAAAAATTTCAGTGGCAAGTAAAGATATACACAGACAAAATCTCACAAAGTAAATAAGAATACAAGAAAAAATAAGACTTCACAGGCAGTTTACAAGCACTTGCCAAGTAAGTGGCACAAATCATACCCACTCCCAAATAAAAAGGAATGCTCCTGTCCAGAAACTGGCTCATAATTCCCTTACGGTTCTTGCTGTATTACTCTGTTTTGTAGCTATTTGTACACACATCTCCTTGGAAGGATAGATTTTAACGATTTTCATTTCTGAATCCCACCACAATACTGAAAAATGCCTAGTACTTTGTAAGTGCTCAATAGATGTTTATTTGAAAACCTGAATGAGTGATTAATGATGATAAAGAGGATGAAGACAGCAGCCACACTCAGAACCAGGTACTGTTCTAAGTACCTTCACATGCATTAAGGAATTTATTTATTTGTTTTCTCTTTGTATCTCTACAAATGAGGAAACTAAGGCACAGAGAGAAAAAAATAGTTTGTCCCCACTCATCTAACTCCTTCACACCCTTCAATTCTTGGCTTAAAAATGACTTCAGTCAGGGAGGCCTTCTGTGACTCATTAGACAGGGCTAGGTACCCTTGCCCTCCATCTGAAGAGTCCTGTTATGTTCCTTATCATTATGTTAGTATTTATAATACTTATATTATATAGTATATACTTACATATGAGAAGTATAAATAATGTATATAATATATATATTATATGAAGTATAATGAATACTTCAATCCTGAAGTATTTATTCAATTAGCAGCCCTGTGCAGTAGACAGTAAACTCCACGAAGGCAGGGACCACTTCAGTCTTATTCACCACTCGCATCCCAATGCCTATCAAAAGACTCGGCACATAAAGGTGCTTAATGAATGTCAGTCTAATGAGTGAATGATGCATAACATGTGGTAGGTATTCATTAAATGTCATTTATTGAGCAATAAAGGCTGGTGCAGTGGCTCATGCCTGTAATCCCAGCACTTTGGGAGGCCAAGGCGGGAGGATATCTTCAGCTCAGGAGTTTGAGACCAACATAGGCAGCATAGTGAGACCCTGTCTCTACAGAAAAAAAAAAAAAAAAAAAAAATCCAGGCATGTAGTCCCAGCTACTCGAGAGGCTGAGGTAGGAAGATCTATTGAGCCTGGGAGATAGTGCAGTGAACTATGATCACACCATTGCACTCCAGCCTGGGTGACAGAGCGAGATCTTGTCTAAAAAAAAAAATAAGAGCAACAAAAATAACTGGATCCGAGGTGATGTTGAAATTGTCAATTTAACTGCCCAGTAGGCAGCTGAAGATTTAAAACTGAGGTTTTAGAGAAGAATGAGGATTGAGGATTAGAGGTAAAGAATTAAGAGTCATCTACATATTATTATTCCAGTTACAAATGACCATGACAAAGCTGTGACATTACAGTTCACCTATTTCTGAATATGTATTACATGTATATTCAGGAGACCTTAACACTATATATTTACATTGTAAGCTCCAAAAATAAAAATTTGGATAAGGTCCCTATTAATGGAAAAAAGTAGATGAAACTGTTCTTTAAGAGATTCCTCTGCATAGTATAATAAGCTGCTTGGGTTATTTTCATACCTAATAATATATTGCTTCTATGAGAGTCCCTAGAAACTGCCATTAGCATGTTTCCGGTTGGATAAAAAGCTCTCAGTTCACATAAATACTGCTGTGTTTTTTAAGATGACCAGTTGGGCGCAGTGGCTCACACCTGTAATCCCAGTACTTTGGGAGGCTGAGGCGGGTGGATCACGAGGTCAGGAGTTTGAGACCAGACTGGTCAAGATGGTGAAACCCCATCTGTATTAAAAATACAAAAATTAGCTGGGCACGAGGGCAGGTGCCTGTAATCCCAGCTACTTGGGAGGGTGAGGCAGGAGAATCATTTGAAACCATGAAGTGGAGGTTGCAGTGAGCTGAGATGGCACCACTGCACTCTAGCCTGAGCAACAGAGCGAGAGTCTAAAAAAAGAAAAAACAATTAACCATGGTGAAGCTGAAATATACTGTAAGCATGATTACATACCATAAACACTCAGGTACCACAGATGAGCTCTGTGTTGTAGAGACAAGCAAAGGATCTAAACCTGCAGAATGACTTAATAGAGAAATGTGGATTATAAATCACACTACACTATTACTGCTAAAACAAAAGTGAAAATTCCAGTAAAGCACTGACAGACAAAATAGAAAACAGAACTGATTCAGTTATTTGGGTGGAGAGACTTGAATTTACAATAAGTACAAGCTAAGTTGGAAAGAGAAGTATTTTAAGTTTCAAACCTGTTTTTCATCACTTGGTATGGCTGTGAGTGGCAGTAACAAAGACTCCAGCTGCTGCCACAGTGAAGAAAGGGAGATTTTTGAGTAAGGGCAGCAGACTCACTGAAGAAAAGAAACCACTGTAAATGAAACAACATTCTTTCTGAGCATAACTGCAGCTGCTTTTTGTCTTCTTGGGTGTATTCACACATACACAGCCAGTATACAGCAGCATCACAGTCAAATATTTACGATCACAGGAGAAGTATATGTATTTAAAAGAAATAAAAAGTAAGTCTGTAGGTCCTTTAAACATACAACCACTGGCACTACCAGTGTGTAATACTGCCTTAAGGAACACACAGAAGAATTAGCTAACTTGTCATTTGAGAGAGAGAGAGAGAGAGAGAGAATAGGAATGTAATGTCAGTGAATCAAAGTACTGTATCTTTCTCCAGGAGGGTGTAGAGATATCTTCAGGCTCACAGGTCAAAGCTTATGAGTGTATACAATAGGATGCAAGGAACTGCTAGAATCTGACCTTGAGAAATGACAGCTGGCAGCAAATCACTAACTACAAAAATATACTAATCATGGGCCACTTTTCAAGGCAGTAACTGACTTAAGAGACATTTAACAAATCCTGATGCCACTGTTTTATTAAGCACAGGGCAAAAGCCTAAGATGATAAACAAAATAAGTGTTATATAAATTACAGAACACTTTAAGAAGGTAGGGATACTTCTAATATATCAAAGGAGAAATTTTACATAAATGCTTGCTTTAAAAAGCTACAGGGAAAATACTTCATTAATTGATGATATTGGATAACTGAAGTAAGTATATACAGTCTGACATTTCTATAGAGGTCCTTCTTTAAAATGTCCTCTTGTATGTGCTGGCTCCCATGAAACACCTGACATTCTCAAATGAAAACTTTAAGTCAGCAATATTTATGCAAGAACAGTGTCATAAGAACAAAAAGGGTGGGGTTGGAAAGCCAGAAAAACCTGAGTTCTAATCTCAATTCCATGATTTGCTGATTTTCTGACCATGGGCATGTTATTTACCCTCTCTGAGTTTCCATTTTCTCATATGTAAATAAAAGCAACATTTACTTAGTAAGACTGCTATAAACACTAGAAGGTATAATATGTCTTAGGCACATAATATGTGCTCAATAAAAATAATTATTCTGTCTATTTATAAAAATACTTTTTCTTCTATACTTAGTACAATTAAAGTCATGAATTCTATTTATGCCAGAGCTAAGTTTTAAAAAATTATCGTTGATCTCAACACAAATGTCTAACCTTGAAAATAATGTCAAAGATTATTATTTCCAAAAGGGAAGTACAAATGTGCCTCGACTTACAATAGGGTTACATCCTGCTTAGCCCACTGTAAGTTGAAAATATCATTAAGTCAAAAATGCATTTAATACACCTAACCTACCTAATCTCACAGCTTAGCATAGCCTGCCTTAAATATGCTTAAGACACTTACATTAGCTTACATTTGGGAAAAAAAAATCATCTAATATAAACCCTACTTTATACTTCCTGTTGACCAGGTCTGAAAAAGAAGCACACACACAAAAGAGAGCATAAATCCTATTTTATAATGAAGTGTTGAATGTCTCATATAGTTTACTGAATACAGTACTGAAAGGGAAAGAACGATTGTATGGGCACTGAAAGCACCGTTTCTACTGCATGTGTATTACTTTCATAACATCATAAATTGAAAAATCATAAGTTGAACCACTGAGGTTGGGGTCTATCAGTGTTATATATTGATTTTCTCTATTTTCCAGAAATATGCAAATTCTATTACAGGGCAGCTAACACCAGAGTACAGGTTTCTTCTTCCAAATTAACATGGAGAAACACTGAAAGAAATGTTTAATGGTAATAGTACACTACAGAAGCTAGATTTTTAGACTTATATATGTTACTTATAGTTTATAAATAGTAATTATTTTTAACTCAAACTCTTGATGCTATATTTTCAAAATTGTGAAGATAACTTTCTGAAGAAGCTGTGAATGTAATAACAAAGGGTAATTATCATCTTCAATGGGGAAAAGGGTGAAATGATCTGATTGCTCTTTCACAATGAAAATATGTACTGAACAAGATGGACACAGTGGCTCATGCCTGTAATGCTAGTATTTTGGGAGGCCAAGACAGGTGACACTTGAAGCCAGGAGTTTGAGACCAGCCTGGGCAACATAGGGAGGACTTGTCTCTACAAAAAATTAGCTGGGCATGGTGGCATGCACCTGTAGTCCCAGCAACTCAGGAGACTGAGGTGGGAGGATTACCTGAGCCTGGAAGTTTGAGGCTGCAGTGATTGCACCTGCACTCCAGCCTGGGTGACAAAGCCAACACCCAGTTGAAAAAAAAAAGAAAGAAGGAGAAGAAGGAGAAGAAGGAGAAGAAGGAGAAGGAGAAGAAGGAGAAGGAGGAG
>NW_012115189.1:2837990-2904278 GCF_000951035.1 Colobus angolensis palliatus
AGTGGAGTGGGGTGGGGGGAAGGGAAGGAAAAATATGCCCTGAACAAACTTGAAGCAATCAATCTGTTCTATTTTTCCTGAATCAAATTCTCTTATGAAAAGTAAGTCTAACAGACTTAGGCTTGATTTTAAACTCTTAAGACACAAAACAACGATGGAAATAACTGAAATAACAACGATAGAAAAGAAGAATCTTCCATGGCTTGAACTGTCAGATTCAAAGATATAATCAGCCACATTAAGAAAGGATCTCTATGTTTGCATTCACTTCCTGTCACAAATAATAGCTCAACTTGAGCAGCAACAGAACATCAGAAACAACAAATAGAAACACTAACTTCAACTATTTTTATATTAGTTCCATTTCTTTCTCTTAGAAACCAATACTTCAAATATTGTGAAGAAGATATAAAAATATTTTACTACCTCACAGGTAGTAAGACTGTAAGACTTAGGAATCCAGGACCCTTTTGTTATCATCCATGGCAATGACCATTTATTATTAGTTGCTTTTTTAAGCTGGGGCCTAAAGAAGCCATCTGAATTACTGGTACGTATTACCAAGAAAATATCAGTACCCCAGTATTAATTTAGAAATTGTTATGGTAGTCTGTATTGTTGTCAACAAACATAATTTTTTAAAAAAATTTCTAACACCGATTTACCTCTTCATATCCTATTATCTCCCTATACAAACCTTTGCACCTACCCAACTATGCCTCTTATACCCCAGGCGAACAAAACTCCACTTTGCTTTCTCTATTTTCCTAAATTACCTGTCCATCCTTCTATCTCCACAGAGGCAGAGAAAGATAAAAACACACATGCATGCATTCACTCACAACCTACCATCCTCCTAACTGGTAGTACAAAACAGTTCTTGCTTCCTTTGTGAATCCTACCTCAACCGCCCCAGTTCCAGTCCACAGGTTTTCCTCAGCTTTTGACATTTATACCAATTCTAGGCATCTGACACATCACATCCAACTTTGTGTTGTTAATTACCTTTTTACAGAGAGATCTCTTTGTAAATCAGGCTATAAGTTGAAGGCAGATAAAATATGTTACTAATCTTTATATGCCCAGTCTCCACCAAAGTGTCTTGTACATATGCAGTAAGTCCTGATTTACCATCAATAGGTTCTTGGAAACTGCGACTTTAAGCAAAGCAATGTACAGTAGGTCCTTGAATAACATCATTTTGTTATAATGTTGGCAAGGAAAAAACTTGGTTTTGTTATATGTCATTTCTCTTAAAGTCAGTTTCCAAGAACCTATCATTGATGTTAAGTGAGGACTTACTGTTTGTATATTTGTTTGTATGTTTGTCTAAATAATGTTTGTATGTTTGTTTTTGACTAGTAGGTAAATTTTGAGACATGTAATGGACAAGAGAATAGTATGGATAGTCACAGAAAGAGGGACTGTAAACACATGTCATGCATTAGACATAAGTGGGTGTATGACGGGAGGGGAAAACATGATGGAAGGAATTTACATTTGCTACAGTGGCAACAGTTCATTTTAATGTAAAAGTGGCCAAAATCAAATTAATGCAGCATAAAAAGGTTCTAAAAGCCATAAATAGGAGAATGAATTTGTGCTAGAGTATCAAGATACCCAAAATAAAGACTATCAAGGAATGGAAGGTTTTGAGGAGGAAAGTGACGTGGACCTAGCCCAGGGCATTCAGAAGAGGGGGATGTTAACTGTCGTGGCCAACAGTGCTGACTGAAGGAGAGACCAGGCCTCAAGGAGAGTGGACCAAGTAAGGGTATTCCTAGGACTCTAACACGAATGAATAGAATTCAAAAGAACAGAACTGTCTTTACCTTTTTCCTCCCAAACTATAATTTTTCATGATTTTACTGGTTTATTAAATCATTTAAACCAGTAAAAGCACCTGAAAATCACTGTCAGACTTTGCTGAAGATTTTACTTATTATGGATAAGAATGACTCCTAAAAGGGTCTGGGAGACTGCATAGAATGGCATGGAAGAGTTCATCACTAATGGTAACTTTTCCTCACTAATACAATTTCCACTTTTTCATTGTGTGGCTATTCCTCTCTGGATATCTCCATTTAGTGACATCTAATTACCTAAATTACGTGCACATTACTTTACTTCATTCATTCTTTGGTAAACTATAACCAACCTGGGAACCTTTTCTTGATTATTCTCACAGTCACTGCCTTTTACATCATCCAATTAACCATGTGCTATGCAACCAACCTACTCATTCTGAAACTTAAAAAACATCTGTTCCTTCTCCCTGCAATTCTGCTATAATTCTTTTTGCAGCTGAAATCAGCCTTGAGTCATCAAAATGCCTCCAAGAAAGACTGATCTTGAAAAACATTAGAATGTTTTAATTCCAGCTATGTTCACACAAGGCATACTCAACTTTGGGCAAAAAAATGAGAAACCGTTTTCACTGAATCTAGCGTGACGGCAAAACCTACTTGAAAAAAAATCTTGCAAATGAGATATTATCTTTATCTTTCTGAGCTAATCAGAGCACTCAAAATGCATAGGTGATTTGTTAATGTAAGTGATCTCCTACCAGTTAGTTCTTAAAGAAATAAAATAGACTTCTAGAGACTATTACAAATTAATAACTACATAATACTGTTACCCAAATCTTGTGGACATGAAGAAGTAATCAACTAAAAGTAAAGGAAAAACAACAAGTAGGGTTGACCCTTCTAAAAAATGACAGGTAGGAGAAATACATGACATAGTAAACTTCCAAACAGGATGCACTGGAAACAGAAAATACTTCATAACGGTATCAGAAAACACTATAATAAGAAGCGCTTTAACATCTCAGAGATTCACAAGTATTCCCAATGCAAGAATTCTCAGCTTTTGCTATTAACAACAAAGGAAGGTAAACACTCAACATGACTAAATGAGTAGCAGAGGTGAGATTATAACTTTGAGCTCTCTTTATACTCCTATCTCTTTTTTATGTTAAAAAAAAACAAAAAAAAAACACAATGATTCTCGATTTTGGTCTTTGTCGTTAAAACCATATCCCTTTGGTCAAGTCACTTAGTCCAGTCAGTGGACTATATTATATAAATTACAGGGATAATTTTGGCATACAAGCAGAAAACTCAGAAAGGGTTCAATAACTATAATAATATACTGTATATGACAATAATGCAATAGAAACAGTAACTAATTACTTCAAAATAGTATACAGAAACATAACTCTGCATACGAGGCAATATAATGTAACTATATTGTCATCTTCACCATCTGTAAAACTGGAATGTTTAAAGTACCTACCCTTTAACAGGTTGTTTGAGAATTAATTAGAATAGTGCCTGGTGGGCATATAGTGCTCAACAAATGTTGGCTATTTTTCTATTTGATAAAAGCACTAACTTTAAAAGTCAAAAACATAATTATTCATGTTTTTGGTTTTAAACAAATGAATTATCCTGTTTTTCTTTTTCATATTAAAGTTATAAAATACTGACAAAGAAAAAAAGATGGATTTCCAAAAATATATCAATATGGTTGTAATATTTCACAGTAAGATGTAAAAAATACTATATATAAAGAATACATTAAATTTAAATATCCTTTTATATTATTCGTTTCCCTATGTCTTAGCCTTCTCGCCCCTCCAAATTTTTATTTTAAACAAAATTTCCACTAGATAATTGCTTTTACGGGCTAACAACACTTAGAGAGCAAATCTGATGTAAAATACTACAATCTATTGAGAAGAAATTATGACCTAAAATGTATTTTATGTCTGTGCACATAGGCTGTGGGTAGATTAATTTTTAAGAGTATGTATGTAAATATTTATATATACATGTAAATAAAATGTGTGTTCATTGTTAATATTTTTCAAGTTACCAAACTTAAATCTCAGCAAAAAACTTAAATAACTTATAATTTTTCACTATTATTAACTGAGTCAACTAATCAGAAGCAACATGTTATTTTAGCAGATGAATGATCACTTGTGAAGCTATTTCCTGAGTATTGGAAATGCTCTGATCTTGTGACACTGTAAAAAGAATTTAAATATACAGTTAAATATTTAACATATTTTAGTAAAACTGTCAATATCCAAATGGTAACTTAATGCTGACTTCTATTTTCAATGTTACAAATTTACAAGTTTCTCCAAATCTTGTACTTCATTACATTTAGTATAGTTTGTAAATCTTCTGAACTGCAAACTTGTCATTTTATTTATAGGCAATTAATTCTGTAGATAATAAAACTTGAGGACACGGAGAAGACAAATACTTAGTTCACAACTTAGAAAAAAAACTATTTTAAGAGATTATTAGATTTACTTGAATGCATGTCTTTATTCCTGTTTCAGAAAATTAAAGATCCCTCCAATCCACACACCACAACATTAATGACAGGATGTCACTTACGGCAGCAATCTCAAACTTCTGAAGGTGCTCACGTACCAAGTTAATACTTCCTATTAAAAATTTGGGGAACGTGTGGATTTCTATGATCTAGACTTGGAGTTTGTTAGTGCTCTTTGGGGTGGAGGCGGAGAGAGAATCATCAGGAAGATGGGTCTTGTTTTGCTTGGGGTTGTTCACAATGTGCATGTTGTCAGAAGAGTCAACCAAAACAAGCACAAGTCTGGAGCTTTCCTAAATGCATGAATTACAGCCACGCACCACTTGAAATGGGTCTTTACTGTTGTGCCTGCATTTAGGGTAAAGATGGAGGGAGAGTTACGTTGTTTTTTGAGACTTTATTAGGCAAGAGAACAAGAGAACACTCTTTTATAATGAATTAGTATTTGCTGAAGGAACGATTTGTCTCCTTTCTGTGAGAAGTAAAATGCCTAACTTCTAGACATTTAATATGAATCTAGATCAGAAACTGTGGCATTATTTATCAGACATGACTTCAGCAATAGCCATTTTTACGTAATCTTTTATATTTATATGGTTATTAGTGTCTCTGAAATTCAAGCAAGAGAACTACTTATTTTTAGAAGCAAAATACTGGTTAAAGAAAACAGGATAAGAAGTACCATGTTAGTTCCTTTCACCAAAATAGGAGGTCCACTGACTGTACTGTAAATACCTAAGTAAGTAAAGTATTTTGCATTTTCTTTTTTTGGAAAACTTTTCAAAGATACAAAAGAAAATTGTTTGTTCTTTGTTCAAGCCATGTTTAACAAGAACTCACCTTGATGTAGTACAATGTTTAAAAACATACTAGAATATGCCAAAATATTTCCAACAGTTTTCTACAAAATGTCTAGCTCAAAAGTCATAGAAATTTCAGGCTAAGAAAAATGCTAAATTTCTTAATTGAAAAACAATTTGAGGACTATATTGAAAGCGTTCTCAGAATAATGTATTCACAAAATATACATTCCACATAAAGTTGCTGATGTTAGTAATAATTTACAACCACAATTTTAAATTAGAAAATAAAATTAATTTGTACTGACACAAGGATATACTAAACCCAAGATGTAATAGAGATTAGAAATTAAAATTTTTAATCCAGTAAATATATATGTAATTAGAACCAGAGCTTTTAAATAGCTTGATGAACTTCATGGTATATACTTAATGTTAAAAACAATAGAAAACAAAAAACAAAGCCCACTTGGCTTTCCAGTCATTCTTCAATTATAAGGTTAAGAAATATTTATTAGTGCTTTCATATACCAGCAACTGTGCTAAATCCTGAGGATACAGAAGTGGACAAGAAACAGCTCAGCCTCATAGGGCTTATAGTCTTTTGATAAGTTGTCTAAGGACATGAAGATAATACTGAGATTGAAATGTGTGTATTTTAGGACTTACGTGGCATTCTGTTTTGTCAATAATGCTACCAAAAGCACCTGGAGAACAACCATTATGAGTACCTTTTAGAACTTTTGTCTACAACTACTGTATGACTTGTTAGTAACCATTGCATGATTTTTAACATCCAGAAAGTTACAGTGTAGGCTAGCTCGACACCCAGCAGGGATCCCAAAATACTGTGTCAGCAACTATGGAGAATAAGACGTGGTCAGCAACTTAATAGCTATTGCATGGAAGTAGTGAGAATTTTAGTATCCAAAAGGTTTTCCTTTAACCTTCTTTTACTTTTTGAATCTATTTTCAACAAAGGGATAAACACTTCATCCTTTATTACTGTAATATGAGACACTGAAAATTTTCCTCATCATTAAGAATATTACAGAAAATTTAGCCATTATTCAACGACTATATCACACAGATCTAGACCTGATTTCATTTCTTTCTCTCAAGTTCTCACCCACCTCCTTTTCTAATGTTTTCATCTACGGAAGATCTTACCTTTATTTCTTTCTCTATCCTCAAAACACATGAAATCACTTGGGAGACAGAGTAGATGTGCAAGACTCCCCTCTGTTCTTGAGAATGAGTACTTTTGAAACAGAAAATAGCTTTACTTGGCTCCATAAAACATTTTAATTCATTTCTCATTCATCTTTTCCTTCCTCCCTCTTCCCAGCAACTATGAGATCTCATCTTTTTCTTTCCCTCCAAAGCCATTCTGAGGGTAATCATGAGTTCAGGGACAGGTAAGCCTCCTCCCTATCACCTGTATCACAAAATGTGGCGCTCTCCTGCCAGAAGTGTATGGCAACATTAGCTGGACAAGTCCTACCCTGAAGCAGTGTTTGCCAAACTGTGAGTCGTGACCCATTTTCCAATACAGAAACTAATTTAGTGGGTTGAGACCAGCATCTAAAAATTAAATCAAAAGAAAAAGAAACAAAACAAAATGACATCACACATATTTTGAAACCAGTTCACATTACATGTATACAAATACATGTATGTGTGCATATACTAGAACCTGAGGAAATATATTTTGTGCAGCCCTACAGGTTATGAACAAAAGTTTGGAAGTCGTCGAACTAGAACATTCAGTTATTCTTCAGATATTTTAGAGGTTTAAAATAGGAATGTTAGTTTCTTTTAGTAAAAATGGTGTTGATTTAATAAGCCAGATATTTTCTAAAAGACCATCAGTCAGTAAACAAACCAAATTATTACTATCAGGTTTCCTAGCATATTTCAGTCTTTTATAGTAGAAAGATTCCAAATAAATACTTTATTTTAAATTTAATTTATGCTAAATATTAAAATTTACTTGTTAATAATCTCAAAAATATTTTTAACAAATAACAATCTGAGCTTGAAGTACCTTAAAGGAAAAACATGCTACTTTAAAAAATATAGAAATGAAGTCCAAGTGGATGGTTTGACAGATTTTCAATGTTGACTTCAAAAATGAAGAGACAGGTATTTCTTTGCATCTATTACATATGCACAAGAATACAAACACTCTTACATTTCCTTGGCTGTAGAGATTTTTTAAAATTCAAGCTCGGAAAGCTTAGAGTATCTGACTGTGACTAATGGCACCCAGTTACTCAGCAGGGACAGAACCAGACTGAGGCAGGGAATAATGTTGCTGTACTGACTGTAAAATAACTGCCTCAAAAAAATAATCCCAAATAATGGTTATCCCAAATAGTCCTTATTTTCCATATATGGTTGCTGCAAAAAATTCCGAATTAAAATATAGAAGACTTTTCAAGCCTTTCTGCAGTATCCAAGTAGAAACTTGGGGCTGACTCAGCCTTATAGCCACTCACAATTCTTGGACTGTCAGAACTGGAAAAGACAACTAATATCAAGGAATGGCCCTGTGGCCTTGTGTCTCTCCATAACAACCCTTTGGTTGATTAAATGTGATGTTGAGAGGCTTCAATCCTTCTTGGTTTTATGAATTCTGGCTGGTAAGTGAAGCTTTCACAATGAGAAACCTACAAGTATTAGCATTAAGATTTTTACTAGACTTTAAAATGCTCTAGAAAAAAACACAGAGTAACTGGTGTAAAATGTAAACTATTAAACTAGAACATATCTACAAAAATAAGATATGAAAAATGGAATATATACATTATTAAGATAAAGGTATTATGTTATATAGAAATACCCAGTCCCCAACCCTCACATAAAGGACTTCTGAAAAACTTCCCTTTTTAATTTCAAAGACTGCATATAAAGGTATAATGAACTATATCACTTACTTAATAAAATCCTAAGTGGCATATATCCCAGTACATTTAGAAATTTAATCTCAATAAAGTCAACTGAGTTACAGTCTTGGATGAGGATGAAATCTGCTTCATTTATAGTATCAAACTATAGTTGTGGATATGTTAAGCATTTCCTTTCTTACTCCATGTTACCACTCATTATAAAATGATTGGTGTTTTATTTAGCTTATTATATTTTAGGATAAAGCAAGAGGATAATCAAGCATGTTTAAAATCAAGTTCAAACAAAAATTTTCTTGAAAACTTAATTTTTTATGAATCCAGTATCTCTTTGGTCAATAGAAAACTTGAGAGAATGTTTTATTCACTTTTTATGGCTCACAATTTGGGGTCCCTGAATGCTCTCCAGTGGGGTTCATGAAACCTCTGAAATTATAAGCAAAAGTATGTGTATGTATGTAAACTTTTCTAGGGAGAGGGTTCATGGTTTTCACAGGATTCTGAAAGGGGTCAGTGATCTGGAAGTAGAGTCTCTACATTGGGTGAAAGTTGAGGACTGAGCTTCTTTGAAAAAGAACCTTCCCCATGACTTACTGAAGATGTTAAGAGATTGAAAAAAAAAAAAAAAAAGTAAGTTAAGGAAGGCTGGGCACAGTGACTCACATCCATAATCCCAACACTTTTGGGAGGCTGAGGCAGGAGAATTGCTTGAGCCCTGGAGTTCCAGACCAGCCTGGGCAATAATGTGAGACCTCACCTCTATAAAAAATTTAAAAATTAGCTGAACGTGGTGGCACACGCCTGTAGTCCCAGCTACTCGGGAGGCTGACCTGCGGAAAATGGTGGATAGGAGACAGGACTAATGTGCATCTCCCACTTGGATGAAGTGAACAGTGTGTGAAGACTCGCACTGTTAACTTTTACTCCAAGAATCACCACAGAAACATACCAGGAAAACCAAAAAAAGTCACAGACCGTTTGAAAAAAGTGGCTTGCTGCTGCAAACTCCATGAGACAGCCAAAAAACTGTGAGTTCCCAAAGTGTGACAGGGGAAAAGTGCTTCTGAACACATATCCTCACTGGAAAACCTGAAAATCCAGATCATGGGAGAAGGATTTAACCTCACTTAGAGCTGAAATGGATTTAGAGAGCTGAAGAAAATACAAAAGTAGAAGAAGCAGTGGGAAGAGCCCTGTAGGCACTCCTGATCCCCAGCTTGAGCTCAGGGAAGCCATTCTCGGCCTTATCTGAGAGAGGTCCTTGCAGAAGGCAGCCAGCAGAATTGGGAAGGAGCCATAGGGTGAAATAAGCTCCTAGATGAACTCTGTAATAATTTCAAATGAGCACAAGTTTTCCTAAACAGAATTGGGGGGTGGGGGGGCAAATGGAAAGTGCAGATATGAGCACAGAAACTGCAGCTAATGGTGCAGGCAGGTGGGGAGGGGCAAGGCCTGAGAGCCCTGCTTGCTGTGGAGAGACTTGTAGCTTGGGTCAAGATCTCAGCCCTGCTTCCAGCTCCATGAATATAAACTTGGTGCTGTCGGTGGGGCACAGTGGGAGGAAGACTGGCATTGCTGGCTGCATGGGAACTGGGTAAAGCATGTCACTGCCAGCTTTCCCCAGTTGCCTGGTGACCTGTATGATGCAGCAGAGGCAGCCATAATCCCCCTTGGAACATAAATCCATTGGCCTGAGAACCACCCCGCTATGCCCCACAGTGTCTGCATTAAGCCCTGAGCTCAGATCTGCCCAACCCTGACCCACCTGATGGTTTTTCTCTACCCACCCTGGTAGGCGAAGACAAAAGACATAAACTCTTGGGACCTCTATGGCCCCACGATCACCTGAGAAACTCAAGTATTTATCCTGGCCAATGTAGGGCAACATTATATCCCCCTCCTACTACCACAGTTGATATTATCTTGAAAGCACCACCTCCTGTCTGGAGGCCAGTCAACTCAAGCCATTACAGCAACTCATAACAGAAAAATCCTGTACCCAAAGAAGGAGAAAACAACAGCTAATTCCACCACCTGCAACACCTTGGCCAACCAGAAGTCCAGAGTCTGTCCACGTGACAACTTCACCACTAGCATAACCATATTCAAGAAAACCAGCACACTAAACAAAACAACAACCAATGATTCCTACAGAGTCCACTTCAGTCCCCTGTCACCACCGGGGCAGGTGCTGGTATCCACAGCTGGAAGATCTAAAGATGACTCACATCACAGGACTCTGTAGGCACTCCCCAGCACTAGCCAGGAGCCAGGTAGCCCCACTGGGTGGCTAGACCTAGAAGAGCAATAGTAATCATTGCAGTCTGGCTCTCAGGAAGCCCAATCCCTAGGGGAAGAGGGTGTGATGGTTAATATTGAGTGTCAACTTGATTGGATTGAAGGATGCAAAGTATTGTTCCTTGGTGTGCCTGCGAGAGTGTTGCCAAAGGACATTAACATTTGAGTCTGTGGACTAGGAAAGGCAGACCCACCCTCAATTCAGGGGAGCACAATCTAATCAGCTGCCAGCACAGCCAGAATAAAAGCAGGCAAAAGAACACGGAAAGACTAGAAAGGCTAAGTCTTCTGGCCTCCATGTTTCTCCCGTGCTGGATGCTTCCTGCTCTCAAACACCAGACTCCCAGATTCTTCAGCTTTTGGACTCTTGGAGTTACACCAGTGATTTGCCAGGGGCTCTCAGGCCTTCAGCCACAGACTGAAGGCTGCACTGTCAGCTTCCCTACTTTTGAGGTTTTGGAACTCAGACTGGCTTCCTAGTTCCTCAGCTTGCAGATGTCCTGTTGTGGGACTTCATTGTGACTGTGTGAATCAATTCTCCTAATAAACTCCCCTTCATCTATACATTTATCCTATTAGTTCTGTCCATGTAGAGAACCCTGACATACAAGGGGAGAGCACCACATCAAGGGTTCACTCTATGGGATAAAAGAATCTCAACAGCAGCCCTTGAGATCCAGATCTATCTACCGAAACAGTCTACTCAAATGAGAAGGAACCAAAAAAGTGATTCTGGTATGATGAAACAAGGTTCTTATAACACCCGTAAAAGATCACACAAGCTCCCCAGCAATGGATCCAAGCCAAGAAGAAATCTGAACTGACAGATAAAGAATTTAGAAGGTTGATTATTAAGCTACTCAAGGAGGCACCAGAGAAAGGTAAAAATCAAAGAAATTTTTTTAAAAATACAGGATATGGAAAAAAGTCTCCAGAGAAATAGATATCACAAAGAAAGGACAATTACAACTTCTGGAAGTAAAATACACACTTAGAGAAATACAAAATACACAGGAAAGTTTCAACAACAGACTAGAACAAGTAGAAGAAAGAATTTCAGAGTTTGAAGACAGGCTTTTGAATTAACCCAATCAGACCTTTAAAGACAAAGAAAGAAAATTAAAAAAAAAAAAAAAAAGGAAAACGTCTCCAAGAAATTTGGGATTATGTTAAAATGACCAAATATGAGAATAACTGGTGTTCCTGAGGAAGAAGAGAAATCTAGAAATTTAGAAAATGTATTTGAGGGAATAGTCAATAAAAACTTCCCTGGTCTTGCTAGAGATCAAGGCATCCAAACACAGGAAGCTCAGGAAGTTCATCACAAAAAGATGATTGCCTAGGCACACAGTCATCGGGTTATCTGAAGTCAAGATAAAGGAAATAATCTTAAGAGCTGTGAGACAAAAGCCTCTGGTAATCTATAAAGGAAAACCTATCAGATTAAAAGCTCATTTCTCAGCAGAAACCTTACAAACCAGCAGGCCTTAGGGTCCTATCTTTACTCTGCTGAAACAAACCTAAGTGTCAGGTAAAAACTTTGTATCCAGCAAAATGAAGTTTCATAAATGAAGGAGAGATAGCCATTTTTAGACAAACAAATGCTGAGTTAATTTGCCACTACTAAGCCAGCACTACAAGAAATGCTAAAAAAAGTTCTGAATCTTAAAACCTCAAAATGCACCAAAATAGAACTTCCTTAAAGCATAAATCTCACAGGGCCTATAAAACAACACAATGAAAACAAAACAAAACCCCAAGTTATTCAGGCAACAACTAGCATGATGGATAGAACAGTACCTCACATCTCAATACTAACACTGAATGTAAATGGCCAAAATGCTCCACTTAAAAGATACAGAATACCAGAATGGATAAAAATCCACTAACCAAATACGCTACCTATTGTCTTCAAGAGACTCATCTAACACATAAGGACTCAAATGAACTCCAGGTAAAAAGGTGAAGATATTCCATGCAAATGAACACCAAAAGTGAGCAGGAGTAGCTATTCTTATATATCAGACAAAACAGACTTTAAAGCAACAATGGTAAAAAAAAAAAAAAAAAAAAAAAAAGAAAGAAAAAGAACATTATACAATGATAAAAGGATTAGTCTCCAACAGGAAAATGTCACAATCATAAATACATGCACCTAGCACTGGAGCTCCCAAATTTACAAAACAATTACTACTAGACATAAGAAATGAGATAGATGACAACACCATAATAGTGGGGGACTTCAATACTCCACTGACAGCACTAGACAGGTCACCAAAGCAGAAAGTCAACAAAGAAACAATGGACTTAAACTATACCCTGGAACAAATGGACTTAACAGATATATACACAACATTCTACCCAACAACTGCAGAATATACATTCTTATCATAGCACATGTTACATTCTCCAAGACAGACCATAAAACACACAGGTCACAAAACAAGTCTCAATAAATTTAAGATAACTGAAATTATATCAAGTATTTTCTCAGAGCACAGTGGAATAAAATTGAAAATTAACTCCAAAAGGAACCCTCAAAACCATACAAATACATGGAAATTAACTTATCTGCTCCTGAATGATCTTTGGGTCAACAATGAAATCAAGATGGAAATTACAAAGTTCTTTGAACTGAATGATGATAGCGACACAACCTATCAAAACCTCTGGGATACAGCAAACGCAGTACTAAGAGGAAAGTTCATAGCATTAAATGCCTACATCAAAAAGTCTGAAAGAGCACAAACAGGCAATCTAAGCTCACACCTCAAGAAACTAGAGAAACAAGAACAAAACGAACCCAAACCCTGCAGAAAAGAAATAACAAAGATCAGAGCAGAACTAAACAAAAGTGAAACAAACAAACAAACAAAAAAAGCAATACAAAAGATAAATAAAACGAAATGCTGGTTCCTTGAAAAGGTTAAAAAAAAATTGATAGACCATTAGTGGGATTAACCAAGAAAAGAAGAGAGAAAGAGAGAAGAATCAAATAAGCTCAAGTAGAAATGAAATGGGAGATAATACAACTGATACCACAGAAATTAAAAAAAATCATTCAACGCTACTATGAACTCCTTCAGGCACACAAACTAGAAAACCCAGAGGAGAGGGATAAATTCCTGGAACTATACAACCCTCCTAGACTAAACTAGGAAGATACAGAAACTCTGAAGAGACCAATAACAAGTAGTGAGATTGATACAGTAATAAAAAAAAATTGCCAACAAAAAAAGTCCAGGACCAGATGGATTCACAGCTAAATTCTATCACACATTCAAAGAAGAGTTGGTACCAATCCCACTGAAATTATTCCAAAAGATAGAGAAAGAGGGAATCCTCCCTAAATCATTCTATGAAGCCATTATTGCCCTAATATTAAAACCAGGAAAGGACATAGCAAAAAAAGAAAACTATAGACCAATATCCCTGATGAACATAGATGTAAAAATCCTCAACAAAATACTAAGTTACTGAATCCAACAGCATATTGAAAAGGTAATACATCACTTTCAAGTGGCTTTCATACCAGAGATGCAGGGTTGGTTTAACACATGCAAGTTAATAAATGTGATACACCACATAAACAGAATTAAAAACAAAAACACTATCAATAGATGCAGAAAAAGCATTTGACAAAATCTAGCATTTCTTGTGATTAGAACCCTAGGCAAAATTGGCATAGAAGAAACACACCTTTAAGGAAGGAGACCACCTCTCCCATTGTCTCCTGTTTCATGAGAAAACACAAAGTTAAAAAAAAGGTAGCAGAAGTGCGATCAATAGTCAGAGGGCTTGGTGCCAAGAACCGGGCCTGGTAGTTAAACATCAACTCCTGACCTAACCGTTGGTGCTATCCACAAATCCCAGACATTGTATGAGGAAGACTTGTGAAACTTTCTGTTCTGTTCTGCTAGCCCCTATCACTGATGCATGTAGACCTCAGTCACATAGCCCCCACTTGCACAATGTATCATGATCCTTTCACGTGGACCCCCTAGAGTTGTAAGCCGTTAAAAGGGACAGGAATCTTTACTTTGGGGAGCTTGGATCTTGAGACGCGAGTCTACCAATGCGCCCAGCTGATTAAAGCCTCTTCCTTCATAAAACCGGTGTCCAAGAGGTTTTGTCTGTGACTGGTCCTGCTACATTTCTTGGTTCCCTGACCTGGAAGCGAGGTGATTAGGGGTTGGTTGAGGCAGCCTCTTACGCGGCTTAGGCCTGCCCTGTGGAGCATTCCTGAGGAGGACTCCGGCCAGCTTCAGCGATGCGGATCCTGAGAGTGCTCCTGGGTAGGCAATTGCCTTGGTGGGATGCCTCCCCAGAGCAGTGTGCGGCAGACCACCGCAGAGGATTAACACAGTGGTTGAACACCAGGAAGGAATCGGCGCTTGGAGTCTAGACATCTGGAACATGGTAAGACCGGTCTTGGAATCTGCCCACTCCATCTGAGCGGAAGCGTGGCCTGATCACCCACAGCGTGCCTTTCTCGGCACTTTGATTTTGACTAGATTTGAACTGTTTTGGTTTAGATTTCAGTATTGACTTTCGGATTTGAACTGTTTTGGCTATGATTTCGGTTCTGACTTGGCTCAAATTGCTTGATGAATGAGTAACTCCCTATCCATACTTTGTTTTAGTGTGAATTGCTTGGTGAGTGAGTGACTTTTTGCCTCTTTTTCCCTTCCCTCTTTGTGGTAAGAATGTTTTGTCTCCTGAGAGAGGAAAATGGGTAAAACACAAAGTAAGCCTACCCTGTTAGGAACTATGTTAAAGAATTTCAAGAAAGGATTCAATGGGGACTATGGAATTGCTATGACACCTGGAAAGTTTAAGGCTTTGTGTGAGGTAGATTGGCCGGCATTAGAGGTGGGATGGCCATCAGAAGGAAGCCTAGACAGGTCCCTAGTTTCAAAGGTATGGCACAAAGTAACAGGTAAACCAGGACACCCAGGCCAGTTTCCATACATAGATACTTGGTTGCAGCTAGTTTTAGACCCCCAACAGTGACTAAGAGAAAAGGCAGCAGCAGTACTAGTAGCAAAGGGACAGACAGCCAAGGAAAAATCTTGCTCCACCCCGCCGAGGGAAGTCAGCTTCTACGGTTCTGTCCAACCCCACATCAGAGGATGCATGGCAGGAAATGTCACCAGTGGTGCCCCTCCTTACCAAGAAGAGAGGCTCCCCACATCGGAGCCCATAGCACCTGAGCCTCTGCAAGGTGCACACACCCCAAGGCCACCTAAAACAGACAAAAGAGGATATGAAGCCTTGGGAGAAACCTCTCCCTTGGCAGCTTCCTTGCAACCTAAAACTGGGATACAAATGCCCCTCAGAGAGCAACGGTATACTGGGGTAAATGAGGAGGGACATATGGTAGAAAGGCATGCCTTCATGTTCCAACCTTTTACCTCTGCCGATCTCCTCAACTGGAAAAATAACACCCCGTCCTATACTGAGAAGCCATAAGCTCTGATTGACTTGCTCCAAACTTTTATCCAAACTCATAACCCCACTTGGGCTGACTGCCACCAATTGCTCATGTACCTCTTTAACACGGATGAGAGGAGGAGAGTGCTCGAAGTAGCAACTAAGTGGCTGGAAGAGCATGTTCCAGTGGATTATCAGAACCCCCAAGAGTATGTGAGAGTCCAGCTACCAGGAACTGACCCTTAATGGGATCCAAACGAGGCAGAGGGTATGTAAAGGCTAATTCAGCATAGGGAAGCACTCTTAAAAGGGTTGAGGAGAGGAGCCCAAAAGGCCACAAATGTAAACAAGGTCTCCAAGGTTATTCAAGGAAAGGAAGAAGTCCAGTGCGATTTTATGAGACACTGTGTGAAGTCTATTGCATGTACACTCCCTTTGACCCAGACAGCCCTGAAAATCAGCACATGATTAACATGGCCTTAGTTAGTCAAAGCACAGAGGATATTAGGAGAAAGCTGCAGAAACAGGCTGGGTTTGCAGGTATGAATACGTTACAATTACTGGAAATAGCCAACCAAGAGTTTGTAAACTGGGATGCAATGAGCTGCAGAGACAGCCGCAAAGAAGGCGAATGCAAATCCCAGTGAAACACTGACCTACTAGCTGCAGCTATTAGAGGGGTCCCCCCGCAAGGACAAGGGAAGAGGAGCTCCGGGAAAAATACCCAGTCTGACCGTCCACACTTGCAACATAACCAGTGCGCCTGGAGTAAAGAGATAGGACATTGGAAAGATAAGTGCCCTCGGCTGAAAGAAAAGCAAGGTGGTTCAGAGCAAAAGACCCCAGACAAGGACAAACGAACCTTGTTCAATCTGGCTGAGGGGTTACTGAAGGGGACTGGGCTCAAGTGCCCCCAAGGAACCCATGGTCAGAATGACAGTTGGGGAAAAAGACATTAAGTGTCTGGTTGATACTGGTGCTGAACATTCAGGAGTGACCACCCCAGTCACCTCCTTGTCTAAAAAGACTTGATATAATTGGAGCAACAGGAGTTTCGACAAAGCAGGCTTTCTGTTTGCCCTGGACCTGCGCAGTGTGGGGATATGAAGTGATTCACCAGTTCATGTACATGCCTGACTGCCCCTTGCCTTTGTTAGGAAGGGACCTGCTTAGCAAGCTGAGAGCTATTATCTCCTTTACAAAGCAACGCTCTTTACAACTGAAGTTGTCTGGAACAGGAGTTATCATGGCCCTGACAGTTCCCCGAGAGGAAGAGTGGCGACTCTTCCTAACCAAACCAGGCAAAGAGATGGGGCCAGCTCTGAGCCAGTGGTGACCAAAAGTATGGGCAGAAGACAACCCTCCCGGATTGGCAGTCAATCAAGCTCCTGTACTCACGGAAGTTAAGCCGGGGGCCAAGCCAGTCAGGCAAAACCAGTATCCAGCCCTCAGAGAAGCCTGGAAGTATCCAGGTTCATCTTAAGCACCTGAAAATTTTTGGAATCATAGTTCCTTGTCAGTCTCCATGGAACACCCCCCACCTACCTGTTCCAAAGTCAGGGACCAAGGACCACAGGCCAGTACAGGACTTGCGACTGGTCAATCAAGTCACAGTGACTTTACATCCAACAGTACCTAACCCGTACATATTGTTGGGGTTATTGCCAGCTAAGGAAGTTGGTTCACCTGCCTAAACCTGAAGGATGCCTTCTTTAGCATCAGATTAGCTCCAGAGACCCAGAAACTGTTTGCCTTTCAGAGGGAGGATCCGGGGTCAGGTGTCACCACTCACTACACTTGGACCTGGCTTCCCCAAGGGTTCAAGAACTCCTCTACCATATTTGGGGAGGCACTGGCTCGAGACCTCCAAAAGTCTCCTGCCAGAGACCTAGGCTGCGTGTTGCTCCAGTACATCAATGACCTCCTGCTGGGACACCCCGCGGCAGTTGGGTGCGCCAAAGGAACAGACACCCAGCTCCAGCACCTGGAGGACTGTTGGTATAAGGTGTCCAGGAAGAAAGCTCAGATCTGCAGACAGCAGGTACGCTACCTGGGATTTACTATTCGACAGGGGGAGTGCAACCTAGGATCAGAAAGAAAGCAGGTCATTTGCAACCTACCAGAGCCCAAGACCAGAAGGCAGGTAAGAGAATTCTTAGGAGCTGTGGGGTTCTGCAGGTTATGGATCCCAAATTTTGCAGTACTGGCCAAACCTCTGGTACCAAGTTACAAAGGGGGGTGACACGGAACCTTTTGAATGGGGGTCTCAACAGCAACAGGTTTTTCATCGGTTAAAAGAAAAACTCATGTCAGTCACAGCCCTGGGTCTACCTGACCTGACAAAGCCATTTACATGGTATGTGTCAGAAAGAAAAAAAAATAGCAGTTGGAGTTTTAACCCAAGACGTAAGGCCCTGGCCGAGGCCAGTGGCCAACCTCTGTAAACAGCTAGACGGAGTTTCTAAAGGTTGGCCCCCATGTTTGAGGGCCTTAGCACCAACTGCCCTGCTAGCACGAGAAGTGGATAAACTATAACTCTTAGGCAAAACCTGAACATAAAGCCCCCTCATGCAGTGGTGGCTTTAATGAATACCAAAGGACATCATTGGCTGACAAATGCCAGACTAAACAAGTACCAAAGCCTGTTCTGTGAAAATCCCCATATAACCATTGAAGTTTGTAACACTTTGAACCCCGCCACCTTGCTCCCGGTATCAGAGAGCCCAGTTGAACATAACCGTGTAGAGGTATTGGATTCTATTCTAGCAGACCCGACCTCCAGGACCAACCTTGGATGTTTGGGAGCTATATGTGTATGGAAGCAGCTTCATTAACCCACCGGGAGAGCGGTGTGCTGGATATGCAGTGGTAACCTCGGACACTGTTATTGAAGCCAAATCGCTGCCTTAGGGAACTTCAGCCCAGAAGGCCTAACTCATTGCTTTAACTCGGGCTTTAGAGCTAAGTGAAGGTAAGACTGTAAACATTTATACTGACTCTGGGTATGCCTTTTTAACCCTCCAAGTGCATGGGGCATTATACAAAGAAAAAAGCCTGTTGAACTCAGGGGGAAAGAACATTAAGTATCAGCAAGAAATTTTACAGTTATTAGAAGCAGTATGGAAGCCTTGGAGGATGGCAGTAATGCATTGTAAAGGACATCAGTGAACCACCACTTCTGTTGCCTTAAGGAATTCTTGAGCAGACTCAGAAGCTTGCACAGCAGCATCCACCCTCTACCGAGCTCTACTCCCTCAGGCACCCAATCTAGTGCCTACTTATTCTAAAGAGGAAAGAGACTTTTTCCAGGCAGAAAGGGGGCAGGCGATAAAGGAAGGATGGATCTGGTTACGAGATGGAAGAATAGCCATGCCACAGCTACTAGGGGCTGCAGTTGTGTTCAATGTGCATGAGACCACCCATCTAGACTAAGAGTCACTTGAAAAGTTGTTAGGCCAGTACTTATACATTTCACATCTGTCAGCTGTTGCCAAAACAGTAACACAGCAATGTGTCACCCGCCAGCAGCACAATGCTAGGCAGGGTCCAACCATCCCATCCGGCATATAAGCTTATGGAGTAGCCCCCTTTGAAGATCTCCAAGTAGACTTCCCCGAGATGCCCAAATGTGGAGGTAACAAGTATCTACTGGTTCTAGTATGTACATACTCTGGGTGGGTAGAGGCTTATCCAACACGAACTGAGAAAACTCGTGAAGTAACCCGTGTGCTTCTTCAAGATCTCATCCCTAGGTTTGGACTGCCCTTATGGATCAGCTCAGACAATGGGCCAGCATTTGTGGCTGACTTGGTACAGAAGACAGCAAAGGTGTTGGGGATCACATGGTAACTGCATGCCGCCTACCAACTTCAGAGTTCCAGAAAGGTAGAAGGAATGAATCAGACTATCAAAAATAGCTTAGGGAAAGTGTGTCAAGAAACGAGATTAAAGTGGGTACAGGCTCTCCCCATGGTATTGTTTAAAATCAGGTGCACCCCTTCTAAAAGAACGGGATATTCCCCTTATAAGATATCGTATCACAGACCCCCTCCCATATTACGGGGAGTTCCAGGCACTCCTCAGGAGCTAGGAGAAATTGAGCTGCAAAGACAACTACAGGCTTTAGGAAAAGTTACACAAACAATTTCAGCCTGAGTAAATGAGAGATGCCCCATTAGCTTATTCTCCCCAGTTCACCCTTTCTCCCCAGGTGATTGAGTGTGGATCAAAGACTAGAACATAGCCCCTTTGCAGCCACAGTGGAAAGGACCCCAGACTGTCATCCTGACCACTTCCACCACTGTGAAGGTAGAAGGAATTCCGGCCTGGATCCACCACAGCCACATGAAACCCGCAGCACCTGAGACCTGGGAGGTGAGACCAAGCCTGGACAATCCCTGCAAAATGACTCTGAAAAAGAGGACAAGCCCTGCTCCAGTCACACCTGGAAGCTGACTGGTCTACACACAGCCAAAGCATGAGGAAACTCATTGTGGGACTCATTTTCCTCAAAATTTGGACTTGTTCAATAAGCACTTCAGTTGATTTTCCCCATATCGAGGACTGTATCTAGTGTATTCATCAGGTTACTGAGGTAGGGCAACAAGTTAAAATAACCTTTCTGTTTTATAGTTACTGTGAATGTCTAGGAATTTTGAAAGGGACCTGCTTATATAATGCCACTCAGTATAAGGTATGTAGCCCAGGGAATGACCAACCTGATGTGTGTTACAACCCATCTGAGCCTCCTATGACCACAGTTTTTGAAATAAGATTAAGAACTGAGGACTGGTGGGGACTCATGAAAGATACAAGTAAAGTAATAACCAGAACGGAAGAAAAAGGAGTTCCCAAACAAGTCACCTTAAGATTTGATGCCTGTACAGTCATTAATAGTAACAAGCTAGGGATGGGATGTGGTTCTCTCAGTCGGGAAAAAAAAAGCTATATGGCAGAAAATAAGTACATTTGTCATGAATTAGGTCTATAGGGTATTGAATGTAGTTATTGGTCCTGTGTCATTTGGGCCACCTGGAAAAAGGATGAAAAAGACCCTGTTCGCCTACAAAATGGAAAAAGTAATTTGTCTTGCACCTCCGGTAACTGTAACCCATTAGAATTAATAATTACTAACCCCCAGGACCCCCACTGGAAGACAGGGGAAAATGTAAACCTAGGAATTGATGGAACTGGGTTTGACCCCTGAGTCAACCTTTTAATCCAAGGGGAGATCCACAAGTGCTCCCCCAAATCAGTGTTCCAGACCTTTTATGATGAACTAAATGTGCAAATACCAGAACTCCCAGGGAAGACAAAAAATCTGTTTCTGCAGTTAGCAGAAAATGTAGCCCATTCCCTCAATGTTACTTCCTGTTATGTATGTGCGGGAACTACTATGGGAGACCAATGGCCTTGGGAGGCCCAAGAATTAGTGCCCATGGATCCAGTTCCTGATATAATTCCAGTCCAGAAGGCCCACACTGGTAACTTTTGGGTCTTAAAAACCTCAATTATTGGGCAATACCGCATAGCTAGAGAAGGAAAAGACTTCACCATCCCCTTAAGAAGGCTCAATTGCCTAGAAAAAAGCTATATAACAGCACAACAAGAACAGTCACCTGGTGGGGTCTAAACCATACTGAGAAGAACCCATTTAGTAAGTTACTAAGTTGCAAACTGTTTGGGCCCATCCAGAGTCTCACCGGGAGTGGAGAGCTCCAGCTAGACTATACTGGATATGTGGACATAGAGCCTATTGGCATATTGCTCTATGACCAATGGACAGGCAGTTGTGTCATCGGCACCATTAAACCATCCTTTTTCCTGCTGCCCATAAAAACAGGTGAGCTCCTAGGCTTCCCTGTCTATGCTTCCTGAGAAAAGAGGAGCATAGTCATAGGCAATTGGAAAGATGATGAGTGGCCCCCTGAAAGAATCATACAGTACTATGGGCCTGCCACATGGGCACAAGACGGTTCGTGGGGATACTGAAACCCCATTTACATGCTCAACCGGATTATACGGTTACAAGCTATCTTAGAAATAATCACTAATGAAACTGGCAGAGCTTTGACTGTTCTAGTGCGGCAAGAAACCCAGATGAGAAATGCTATTTATCAAAATAGATTGGCCCTAGACCACTTGCTGGCAGCTGAAGGAGGGATCTGTAGAAAATTCAACCTGACCAGTTGCTGTCTGCATATAGATGACCAAGGGCAAGTAGTCGAAAACATAGTCAGAGACATGACAAAGTTAGCACATATGCCTGTGCAGGTTTGGCATGAATTTGATCCTGGGTCTGTATTTGGAAAATGGTTCCCAGCATTAGAAGGATTTAAAACTCTTACAATAGGAGTAATAATAGTAAAAGGAACCTGCTTGTTGCTCCCCTGCTTGCTGCCTTTGCTCCTTCAAATAATGAGAAACTTTGTCACTACTTTAATTCACCAAAATACTTCAGCACAAGTGTATTACATGAAATACTATTGGTCTGCCTCGCAAAAAGACCTAGATAGTGAGGATGAAAGTGAAAATTCCCACTAATAAGTGAGATTCTCAAAGGGGGGACTAAGGAATGAGACCACCTCTCCCATTGTCTCCTGTTTCATGAGAAAGCAAAAAGTTAAAAAAAGAAGAAGTGAGATCAACGGCCAGATGGTATGGTGCCAAGAACCAGGTCTGGTAGTTAAACATCAACTCCTGACCTAGCCGCTTGTGTTATCCATAGATTCCAGACATTGTATGAGGAAGACTTGTGAAACTTTCTGTTCTGTTCTGCTAGCCCCCATTACTGATGCATGTAGCCCTCAGTCACGTAGCCCCCACGTGCACAATGTATCACAACCATTTCATGTGAACCCCTTAGAGTTGTAAGCCATTAAAAGGGACAGGAATCTTTACTTTGGGGAGCTTGGATCTTGAGACGTGAGTCTACCAATGCTCCCAGATGATTAAAGCCTCTTCCCTCATAAAACCAGTGTCCAAGAGGTTTTGTCTGCAACTGTTCCTGCTACACCTTAAGGTACTAAAAGCCATCAATGACAAACCCACAGGCAACATTATACTGAACAGGGAAAAGTTGAAAATATTCCCCCTGAAAACTGGAATAAGACAATGATACCCACTTTCACCACTTCTATTCATCACAGTAATGGAAGTCCTAGCCAGGGCAATCAGACAAGGGAAATAAATAAAGGCATCCATATCAGTAAAGAGGAAGTCAAACTGTCACTTTTTGCTGATGATATGATTGCATACCTAGAAAACCCTAAAGACTTATCCAAAAAGCAACTAGATCTGATAAATGAATTCAGTAAAATTTCAGGATACAAAATTAATGTACACAAATCAGTAGCACTGCTATACACAAACAGCAACCAAGCTGAGAATCAAATCAATAACTCAACCCTTTTAAAACAGATGCAAATAAAATAAAATACTTAGGAATATACCTAACAAAGGAGGTGAAAGACCTCTACAAGGAAAACTACCAAATATTGCTCAAAGAAATCACAGACAACAAAAACAAATGGCAATACATCCCATGATTATGGATGAGTAGTATCAATACTGTGAAAATGACCATACTGCCAAAAGCAATCTATAAATTCAATGCAATTGCCATAAAAATACCATCATCAGTCTTCACAGAACTAGAAAAAACAATTCTAAAAGTCCCAAGTTTACACATATTTATGTCTTTATGTAGGGCTTAGATAAAAAACTAAAACTAAAAGATGAGTAAATAATGGAAGTGTGTGTGTGTGTGTGTGTGTGTTCAGCTGTAGGAATAATTGTTATGCTCCATTTTATATATTTAATACTAATAGTACAGATGTACAGGTATTTATCGGCATGCCATAGCAAATTTCTGAATTCATTTAACATGTGTCCAAATATCTATTATCTTTTTGTGTTCTTTCTTTTCTCTTTCTGACCTTTATAAAATGGAGCTCGTTTTTAGGTAAAATATCTCTAGCAAACATCGCCTGCAACACCAAGCCACCCACACTGAGGAACTTAAGTCTTGTGATGTTAATGAATGAGAATGTCTTTTCCTCCATGATCAAGTGAACAATTTCATATCATGATTTAATTTTAAAAATCAACAACCAATATGTTCTTAAGAAAAGCAAAGCAGTCTCCATTTTTTAGAGTTTATATCTCATATTTATGACACAATATATTATCTTTACATTTAGCTTAATGGGAAAAAAGTGAACATAACAAATACTGGTATTTCATATTTACAAGTCAGGTACAAGCCAACATAGGAAATGAACCTAACTTTTATAACCTAATGTCAAGCATTTGAACTATGATTTTTAAATTGTTATCCAATTAACTTACATTCTAATTAATATGCATGTAATTTGATGGAGCCATAGGAATTACAAAAGAACTTCAACAATTAATAAGGGTAAGAATCTTTTCACAGTGAATGAAAGAAACCTTTCCCACATGAACACCCTAAAATCATGAACTTTTTTCTACAGGGCCGATTATCTAGGCATAAAGGATTGACAAAAGATTGACTTTTGTCACTGAGCTTGTTAGGAAATGCGCAGATAAAGAAAATGTTATATTAATAAATCAGGTGAGTGATAGGGCAACTAGCACTCAGATACACATAACTCTGAGACTGTGCTTTTGAGACACCATGCAACTCACACCATGAACACAAAAATTCTCTCCTTACTGAAATATATCAGATAAGCCTCTCTCTTTTTAGTTACTTCAGCTCTAATAAAGAGAAACAGGATTTTCCAAATCATTGGTCAGAAAAATATTGAGCTGTCATAAATGTTCCTGCTGAAACCTATTAGGATTCCTGGCTATACTGCTGAATTTGGTGAATGGGATAGTGAGGGGGGTTTATGAAGAGAAACTTGCCAATTCTCCTCATGTTACAGGGATATTAAGAATGGAAGAAAAAAATGGATTTGAATACTTGTCATTATTTAAGGAACTAGAAAAGTCAAGAGGTTCCATAGTTTAAGATCCTAATGATGAACTTTAGAGAATGTTTAGATTTAGGTTAAATTAATGGAGTTATTTAAAGAGGTGCTAATGCTATGGTAACTAAGATAAGATTTTTCATTTAAAAATGTTGATATTGTGGTGGCCAGGCATGGTGGCTTACACCTGTAATCCCAGCACTTTTGGAGGCTGAGATGGGCGGATCACTTGAGTCCAGGAGTTTGAGACCAGCCTGGGCAACACGGTGAAACCCCATCTCCACAAAAAAATTAGCCAGGTGTGTGGCATGCACCTGTAGTTCCAGCTACTTGGGAGACTCAGGTGAGAGGATCACCTGAGCCTGAGAGGCCAACGCTGCAGTCAGCTGCAGTGAGTTGTCATTGTGCCACTGCACTACAGCCTGGGTAACAGAGTGAGACTCTGTCTCAAAAAAAAGATGTTGATAATATGACTGAATATTTTCAGTATTAAGTATGTTGCATATTCTATTTAGCTTTAGTCTACTCTGAAAAATCCTTATTTTTCAAAACATAAAAAGATGTCATACAAGCAAGTGGAAAGGAGTTTTAATTCACAAGTCTCACATGGATAGAAGAAAAATAACACATGGAGCCAAGAAACAAATGTGAAGAAAAATCAGAAAACTATGTAACAACAACAAAAAAATCACAAAACAAGTGCATTGGCTTCTGGCCAGGGGCGGTGGCTCATGCCTGTAATCCCAGTACTTTGGCAGGCTGAGGCGGGTGGACTGCCTGCGGTCAGGAGTTCAAGACCAGCTTGGTCAACATGGCAAAACCCCAGCTCTACTAAAAATACAAAAAATTAGCCAGGCGTGGTGGTGCGAGCCTGTAATTCAGCTACTTGGGAGGCTGAGGCAGGAGAATCGCTTGAACTCGGGAGGCAGAGGTTGCAGTGAGCCAAGATTGTGCCACTGCACTCCAGTCTGGGTGACAGAGTGAAACTCTGCCTCAAAAAAAAAATAAAAATAAAAAATAAAAAATTTTATATATCTATATATATATATATAGGTTTCTCAGAAAACATTAACAGAAAGTTACAAAAACAAAACTGAGTGTCTAAACTCTTTCCTTTTTATAAACTGCCTTGAATGCCAATATTTTTTCATTTCTCATAAGAAAGCTTAATGGAATCAATTAACCAACCCTTAACTAATATTACTATAAAAACAATTTTGATAAAAGATTAAATAATGCTTTCCCACTAAGATAAGAAACAAGACAAGTATGTCTGTTCTTGCCATTTCTATTCAACTCTGTATTGTAGGATTTAGTCAGTGCAATAAAGAAAAAGCAGGCCAGGAGTGGTGGCTCATGCCTGTAATACTACTACTTTGGAAGGCCAAGGTGGGAGGACTGCTTGAGGCCGGGGTTTCAAGACCCACCTGGCCAACACAGCAAGACCCTGTCTCTATAAAAAAGAAAATTTTTAAAAAGAAAAGCAATAAAAGGCATCAAGATCAGAAAGAAGGAGAACTGTCCTTATTAGTAGAGGACTATCATTTATGTAGACAATCCTATGAAATCTACATAAAAGCTACTGAACTAATAATCGAGTACAAGATGGTAGAGTTTAAAGCCAATACATGAAAAAAAAAAAAAGATCAATCAGCTTTTTACAGACTAGCAAGTACCATTAAACAATCAGAAATTAAAATTAAATCCTGCCCAAGTGTCAGGGTGAGTAAAAAAAAATTAAAAGAAAACTTTTATAATAGTGTACAAAATACAAAACAGATAAATTTGCTTGAAAAATGTCTAAAACCAATATACTGAAAGCAATGAAATATTGCTGAGAGACCTACATAACTAGAGAGCGATGTGGCCTTAATGAATTGGCATATTTGATACTGTTAAAATTTCAGTTCTCTGCAAACTGATCTATACGTTCAACACAATCCTAATCACTATCTGAACAGGCATTTTTATAGAAACTGACAAGATGATTATAAAAATTCATATGGAAATGAAAGGAACCTAGATTAGCCAAACAACATAGAGAAAGAACAAAGTTGGAGGATTTACACTACTTCATGATTTGTTATAAAGCTACAGAAATCAATATAGTGTGGTTATTGGTAGAGGGATAAACACATAGGTCAATGGAATGGAAGAGTCCAGAAATAGATTCACACACATATGGATCAACTGATTTTCAACAAAGCTGTAAGGTCTTTATTCTTTTCGAAAGTGGTTTTGGAACACCTATATATCAACATGTCTGGAAAAAAAAAGTTTGAGAGTAACATTCTGGAAAAAAAAAGATTAAAAGGAAAAAAAAGAACATCAATCCATACTTGACTATTCTATAAAGATTAACTCAAATGGACAATAAACCTAAATGTAAAACCTAACAGTATAAAACTTCTATCAGAATACATAGAGAAAAATCTTTGTGACTTTGGGTTAGGAAAATATTTCTTAGATACAACAATAAAGCATGAGCCATGAAAGAAAAATAAACTGAACTTCATCAATACTAAGAACTGCTCTTTGAGGACACTGTTAAGAGATGAAAAGACAATCTACAGCTGGGAGAAAATAATTGCAAATCACAAATCTGATAAAGGACTTATATCCAGAAGATACAAAAAATGTTCAAAACTCAGTAAGAAAACAAAAAACCCAATTTTAAAATAACAAGATTTGAAGACATACTTCACTAGAGAAGATATGAACATATATTTCACTAGATTCAGATGAGAAAAAAGTACATGAAAAGAATCTCAGTCATTATGGAAATGTAATACAACTACCACATGACCCAGCCATTCCCCTCCTAGATATTCACCCAAGAGAAAGAAATGCCTATGTCTATGCAAAACTTGTACACAAATGCTCACAGCAGCTTTATTTGTAACAGCCCCAAACCAGAAACAACCCAAATGCCCATCAGCAGGTGAAAGGATAATCAAACTTGCTATAGCCATAGAATGGAATACTACTAATGGCAAAAAAACACAATTACTTTTACACCAACCTGATACTTGGCAATAAAAAATAATAAACTAGTGATAAGTGCAATAATGTGGATGAATCTCAAAATAATTATGCTGAGTGAAAGAAGGCAAAAAAGAGAGAAAGTGAATATACACTATATGATTTCACTTACATAAAGCTCTAGAAAATGCAAATTAATCTATAATAACAAAAATCAGATTAGTGGTTGCCTGGAGACCATAGGAAAAAAAAAAAAAAGAGCAGGAGGGGGAAATTTCAAAGGGGCACAGGGAAACTTTTTGAAGTGATTAATATGTTAATTATCTTGATTGCAGTTATGGTTTCACAACTGCAAGCATGTCATAATTTATCAAATTGTACAGTTTATTGTTTGTCAATTAGATCTCAATAAAGCTATTAAAAACTTTTTGTTTTCGAGGCAGTCTCACTCGGTAGCCCAGGCTGGAGTGCAGTGGTGTGATCCTGTCTCACTACAACCTTGACCTCCCAGGTTCAGGGAATCCTCTAGCCTCAGCCTCCTGAGAAGCTGGGACAACTGCCATGCCATGCCCAGTTAATTTTTTTTATTATTATTTTGTAGAGATGAGGTTTCACTATGTTGCCCAGGCTGGTCTCGAACTCCTGGGCTCAAGCAATCTTCCAGCCCTGGCCCTCCCACCTTGGCCTCACAAAGTACTGGGACTGTAGGCATGAGCCATGTGCTTGACCTGTAAACATTTTTTTAATGGCAAAAGGGATGATCTCAAAGATTAATCTCCAAATGTACTCTTCTAAATTAATCACTGAACTATTTTGGTCAAAGTCATCTTTACTATGGCAAGAATATTAAAATAATCAATTCCTTTGAAAAGCTGAATGATTTCTTCAGCAGAAATACGCAGAGGCTAATGAGATTATCACTTCACATTCACTTTTTTTTTTTGAGACAGGGTCTCACTCTGTCACCCAGGCTAGAGTATAGTGGTGTGATCATGGCTCACTGCAGCCTCAAACTCCTGGGCTCAAGTGATCTTTTCACCTCAGCCTCCAGAGTAGCTGGGACTATAGGCACATGCCATTGAACTTGGCTAATTACGAAAAAAAATTTTTTTTGTAGAGACACAGTTCCCAACATAGTCTCAACATCCTGGGCTCAAGTGATCCACCTGTCTTGGCCTCCCAAAGTGCTAGGACACCATATTTTTATATGTTGATGATTATTAGCAAGTTTTTGATAGATTCTAGATAAAAGAACATCCAGGAAAAGTACCCTGAAAATGAACAAACATACCTTGATTTGTGCAAAGGGTCTTTCATAACCTCCAACATACAGAAGGCCAACATTCTGAGGAAGTAACCTACAAAGAAAAAAAAGCATTATTTATAAAATACTCCTTATGAGTAAGGTTGTATAATTATCAAAATTTGAATAATAGATATAGATACATTATAAAATATATTAGATGGATGCCGTGAGAAAAGTATTCTTGTCTTTCGCACTATGAGACAGTAATCAGCAAATAAATAATTTTATATTTCAGAAAATAATGGGAGCCAAGTGTGGTTGTGTGTGCCTACAGTCCCAGTTACTCGACAGACTGAAGCAGGAGGACTGCTTGACTCCAGGAGTCCAAGGTTGTAGTGTGCTATGACTGCACCTGTGAACAGCTACCCCCCTTTAGTCTGGTCAATATAATGAGACCCCGTCTCAAATAATAATAATAAGTAAAATGTTGAGAATGAAAACTTAAATGCAGAACACTCTAACATATTAGTAATTCTAACAAAATTACAGAGGGTCCTTGAATAATACAAGTTTGAATAGCATGAGTCCACTTACACAGGGATCGTTTTTCATTCAATAAAAGTTACACTGAGTGTGCCTGTCTCTCCTGCCTCCCCTTCCACCTCTTCCACCTCTTCTCCCTCTCCCATCACTGAGACAGCAAGACTAACCCCTCTTCCTCCTCCTTCTCAGCCAGTTCAATGTGAAGACGACAAGGATGAAGACGTGTATAATGATGTACCACCACTATGCAATGTACAGGAGATAATACAAACCTAAATACATCGGTACCAAAATCTAACAGGAAAACCTGACAAATACATAGCCTTAACAAAAGGTACCCTCCAATAAGAGGTATAACAGAGAAACTCACCATTAGAAAGTAGTGGAATAAAGGTATTTGCTATGAAGGGATCTGGAAAAGTTTGAATAGATGGGATTTGGGATTAGCCTCAAAGATTGGGTAACACAAAGGGAAAAAAACAACGTCCTGCGCAAAAGAAGATTTGAGACAAAGACAGCACAAGTATGGACGGAGTAAGGAATAATTTAGTTGGAGATGAGAACTCAAAGAAGTTTAGAGTTAACCGTGAAGAATTTCAAATGGCATATACTTTATTTTGTAGGCAATATGGAGTCATATTAAAAGATATACTTATTTCTTATAAAACAATAAACATGAAAATAAAAATCAAACCAAACAAAGGTCTAATATAAAAAAATGGTAACGATTATGGTCTCTGCATTATCCCTTCCTTCTTATTCCCACAGTTCTAATATGTCCTCACTCTTAAATGCAATGAAACATTGAGAATGAAGAAATACTATCATTATAACTGTGTTTGTGGAGTATGTAGGGAACTGGTAGTGGTGTGGGGTATAGGAAGGACATAATTAAATATTCTTGCATTTAACTGACCAAAATGTACATATATCTCATCTTTCTTTTATCACAAATCTTTACATAATGGACACTGTGAATAAATGGATACAACTTCAGTCTGAACATGATTATACATGAAGAAGAAAAAACAAATTGCCTATACTCCTTGCCGAGAGGAACTACGCAACGTCCCTTCTCAGTCTCGACATTGAAAGTTAATGGCCTTTTAACGTAATAGATTTCTAATGATCTCTAGGATGGCTATAAATTCTATTGCATGAATCTCAGAATGGAACACTGTGTAGTATCTAGAGTCAAAACAAAAAACTAAACAACAATTGGAAACTCAAAACAATAAAAAACTTCTCGGCATGCCATATTGATATAATCACAGCAAATGAGAACACGAGATTATCATAACCATCTCTTTTAAATTCTGTTAGTGACTTCAAAACCCTACTTCAACAATTCCAAGATATACATTTATTTATAATTTAACTTCTCTGAAATTGAAATGCCTGTGATGCTAGGTGGTATCATAATAATAACCAGGTGACTATTGTGAGGTAGTTGTGTGATTACCCCTCATTGACATGGTCTACTAAGACCATGAAAGCACAGTCTCACAGCAACTTAGATTCTATGAAATAAGGTAGATATTTAGTCTCCTGGGAATATCCCCTGTACCCTATGTTCTATAAGAGCCTATAGGCTGGGCGTGGTGGCTCATGCTTGTAATCCTAGTACTGTGGGAAGCCGAGGAGGGCGGATCACCAGAGGTCAGGAGTTTGAGACCAGCCTGACCAACGTGGAGAAACCCCGTCTCTACTAAAAAGCCCAAAATTAGCTGGGCGTGGTGGCGCATGCTTGTAATCCCAGCTACTCAGGCAGCTGAGGTAGGAGAATCGCTTGAACTCAGGAGGCAGAGGTTGAAGTGAGTCGAGATCATGTCATTGCACTCTAGCCTGGGCAACAAGAGTGAAGCTCTTATCTCAAAAAAAAAAAAAAAGAGCCTATAAAGTATTAAAGGGTCACTAAGAGAATATTAACAGCTGCTAAACACAATTCTGAATTAAGCCAACTTAGCAAAAACTTTCTTACATTTAGAATGTAAGTGATGACACTGTAATTTGAAACATATTGTTGATGGTTACAAACACGACTAAAGGCATTTGTTTAGTAGATTCAAATAGGAAACATAGGAAATGTCCCCTAATCTAAGAAATGGAGAATTTCTTAGCCCATCATTTGACAAATAAGAAATTAACCAACAAAACTTTAAATCTCTCCCAAATCATTGCTGGTATCATAAATTGAACGTTAGGTATATATAGCAGTAGTTTAATTTATTTCCTATATAACAAGTGTTCACAGAAAGCTTGATTTAACCTCCTTTAGCAGCAGGAATAGTCACTGTTCATACAAATAGATGCTAGAAAAGGAAAAGAATAAAAGTTGTCTGACATTTAAAAATCAGCATGCCTCTAAATTACTATCCATATGCATTTCAGGAAGCTTGTCAATACACTATTTAGTGTGTCCCTCCCTCCAACTTGTCTAATAACTAACTACCTTTCCCTAAGTAAGAAATTTCTTAAATATATCAGTTAGCATATATATGTATGTATGTATATGTCACTTTTAAAAATTACTAGTCTTTCTTATTCATATACTTCTTTCTTACTCATTATCCCTTACCATATATTATATTACCACCTTCGTTTGAGTGGATTTTAACATGTGTCATAATTTAAAGGCCTGCTATGCATAAGATAATACTTTGAGAACACAAATTCCCACTTTTAAAATGGACTTCTTTAAATACTTTTACCTTTCAAAAAGTATTTTTGCAAATTGTATACGTAATTATTGTCAAGTAATATGTACCATTTCATCATGCAGGGTGCTTATGTACAATATAGCAATCACACATTTTAAAACCCCAGAGTAAAGCATTAATTCAGCACTAATAAACACATTTATACGTATATTTAAAAATAGAAGCCCTGACTTACTTGGTACCAGGTAATTGTTTAGCCCTTAAGTTAGGCGAACATTACCATAACCTTTATACAAATGCTAACAACGCTGAGATATTTGTTTGCAACTAAATGTTTCTGTACTGTGGCTACCAAAGAGGATGTTTTTGGAAAGTAGCAATAAAGAGACACTGTTGGACAACAACAATCTATTACAGCTTTAGAAGTTAAGAATAGACAAGACTAATATCTATTTTACTTTCATTTTTCCAAACACAAACACTAACCAATATCTATTCTGAAAAGAAAGCCCCAAAATTGTTTCCAGAAAAGTTTCTCATAAAAGAAAGTAAAACTTGTCAGGTAATAGAATAAACATTTAAAAGAACTTTATTCACCCAATACCGATGATACATCAAACACAGAAAACCTGCTTTAAAAGTAAATTGAGTCTGCAATTATTTCAAATTACAAGTTTAAAGGGGGCAAGGGATTCTTTCTAAAAATAAGCTAAATAACTCAAAATTAACTGTTCTATGTACAAGCCATAACTATAGTACCCATTATCAGATATATTTTTACATTGCAACAAAATACCTTGAAACAACTTATAGCACCTTGAATACTGACTTACATAAAATTCCACTGTTTAGCAAGTTATCCAAAGACCAGACTACATACAATACATCTAATACATCTACTATTAGAAACCAAACAACCAAACAAATAGAAAGCAAATACACTTAATATAGGATCAGTAGTGCCATCTTGAACTTAAGAAAATGCATATTATTGATAAGGTCTACATTATTCTTCGAATCTTGTAGTGGGATGTAAATTTAAAAAGTGTATTCCACAAAGCTAATTTTTTTTCCTTTATTTAAAATTTCCAATTTTTATTTTAAGTTCAGGGTATGTGTGCAGGATGTGCAAGTTTGTTACATCAGTAAACATGTGCCATGATGCTTTGCTGCAAAGACCATCCCATCACTCAGGTATTAAACCCAGCATCCACTAGCTATTCTTCCTGATACTCTCCTTCCTCCCACATAAAGCAAATTTTGAACAAATAAAGTAATGCAGATCATAGCCTCAGAACATAATTCAGCTAGAAATCAGTAACATAAAAGTAACCAGAAAAATCCTCATGTCTGTAAAGACAGAAGTATACTTTAAAATAACCCATAGGTCAGAGGTAAAATCATAATTGAAATTATGAAATGTCTTCAACTGAATAGCAAAATAACAATATATCAAAACTTGTAGGTTGCAGGTAAAACCAATAAAACCATAAAGAAATTTATAATCCAAAACATATATATGAAAAAGAAGAAATGCTTTACAGAAATTGATGAGTTAAGTATCCACCTTAAGAAATTAGAAAAATAACAGTAAATGAAACCCAACAAAAACAGAAGCAAAGAGGTAACAATTAGCAGAAATTCATGAAATGGAAAACACACTGGAGAGGATCAAAAACACTGAAAACTGTTCCATTTAAGATAATAATTGAATTGAGTCTGAATGAGGTTGACAAAACACACAAATAATCAGTAGTACAAAGAAAACAGCCTAAATGTAGTAACTAATAATAAGAGGATATTATACTTTTATCCCATCAAGTTTCAAAAGCCAGAATAAGCTCCTAGAAAAATATAATGCACTAAAACTGACACAAGAAAAAAATAGAAAATCTTAGTTGTCTCACCATAAACAATTTTAAATTACTCCACAAAGAAAGTAAAAGGTCTAGCAAATTCACCAGCAACTTCTAACAAAATTAATTCTAATTATATACAAATTTTTCCAGAAAATAGAAAAGAATATTTCCCAATTCATTTTATAAAATTAGCATAACTTTGACACGGACACAAAATGCAATGTGGATTAAGAGAGAATAAGAAAACAAGCCACAGACTGGGAAAAAAAGTATCTTCAAAAGACATATGTGAACAATAAGTTCCATCCAAAATATACAACAAACTATTAAAATTTAACAGTAAGAAAATAAACAAGTTCGCTTGGCACGGTGGCTCATGCCTGTAATCCCAGCACTTTGGGAGGACAAGGTGGGAGGATCACTTGAGGCCAGGAGTTCCAGACCAGCCTGGGCAACACAGCAAGACTCCATGTCTACAAAAAGTATAAAAATTAGCTGGGCACAGTGGCATGTGTCTGTAGTCCTAGCTACTCAGGAAACTGACGCAGGACGATCTCATGAGTTCAGGAGTTAAAGGTTACAGTGAGCCATGAATGCACCACTGCACTCCAGCTTGAGTGACAGCAAGATCCCGTCTCTAAAAACAAAACTGTAGAAAAAGAAAAAATAAATAAATAAATAATCTGATTTAAAAATGGTCAAAAGACTGGAACAGACACCTCACAAAAGAAGATATGCAGATAGCAAGTTGTTATATGTAAAGATGTTCAGTCTCATATGTCATTAGGGAAATACAAACTGAAGTAACAGTAAGATACTATAATACACCTATGAGAATGGCCAAAATCCAGGACACTGACACCACCAATGCCGGCAAGGATGTGGAGCAACAGGAACTCACAAGCATTGCTAGTGGGAATGCAAAATAGTACAGCCCCTTTGGAAGATAGTTTAGTGGTTTCTTACAAAACTGAATATACCCTTACCACATGACCCAGTAATCACATTCCTTGGTATTTACTCAAAACAAATTGAAAATTTATGTCCGTACAAAAAAACTGCACATGGGTGGTTATAGCAGCTTTATTCATTATTGCCAAAACTTGGAAGCAACCAAGATGTCCTTAAACAGGTGAAAATAAATGACGGTACATACAGACAATGGAATATTATTCAATGTCAAAAATAAATGAGCTATCAAAGCCATGAAAAGACATGGAGGAAATTAAAAGTATAAGAAGTCAATCTTAAAAGCCTACAAATTATATGATCCAACTATATGATATTCTGAGAAAGGCAAAAGGATTTTTTTAAGGCAGTGAAGCCATTCTGTATGATACTATAATGCTAGATATATGTCGTTATACATTTGTCAAAACATCACCAAGAGTAAACCTCAATGCAAACTATATAGACTTTAGTGATAATTACATGGCAACATAGGTTCATCAATTCTAATAAATTAGCACTCTGATGCAGAGTACTGATAGTATGGGAGGGCCACACATGTGCAGGGCAGGTGGTATATGAGAACTCTCTGTACTTTCTGCTCAATTTTTGCTATGAACCTAAAACTGCTCTAAAAGAGATAAAGTCTATTTAAAGAAAGAAATGAACTATGAAGCTACAGAAAGACACGGAAGAAATCTAAATGAATATCGCTAAGTGAATGAAACCAATCTAAAATCACTACATACTATATGATTCTAGCTATATGACATTCGGAAGAGGCAAAACTATAGCGGCAAGATCAGTGGCTGCCAGGGGATCAGAGGGAGGAAAACAGGAATAAATAGGTGTTGCACAGGAAATTTTCAGAGCAGAATACTAGTCTGTATGATACTGTAATGGTCGATATCATCTGTACATTATGAATCTGTCCAAATCCATAGAACTATAAAACACAGCTAAACCCAATGGAAACTATGGACTTTAGTCAATAATACAACCGATTTGTTTATCAGTTGTAACAAATGTACCACACTAGTACAACATGATAAGGGAAATTGTATGCCAAAAGAGAAAGGGTATCTAGGAAATCTCTGCACTTTCTGTTTAATTTTCCATAAATGTGGAAAAAGACCTATAAAAAAAGTCATAAACTTTTTTCAAAAAATGCAATGTTGACAGTATAAGAAAGGAAACTTATAGGCCAACTGCAGAGAGGAGAAGGGAGAAGAGGGAGGAAGAGGAGGGAAAAGGAGGAAAGAGAGAAGGGGAAAGGGAAAAAAAAAGAAGCAAAGAAAACCATCAAACTGGGTTTATTCTAAAAATCATTTAATATTAAATAACTCACCATTGTAATTACCTGAGGAACAGGATGGGGGGAAAGACCGTATTGTTATAATGGCAGAAAAGGTATTTGAAAAAAACTAAACATCCTTGTATAAGTACTCTTAAATAAGGAAGAGAAGCTAATTTTTCAATTTTATCTAAATGATCTAAGTAAATAAATAAATCAAACCCTACAGGAAACACACTTAATGGAGAAATTTTTAAATTTTAGATGGAGAAGAATGCAAAAACACCTTCTATCACCATTTTTGTTTAACAATGTACTAGAGGCCCTAGCCAGTGTATTAGGCAAGGAAAAACATGATCTAAGGTTTAGAGGGAAAAAAGCTCACAGTATTCATAAACATAATATATATACATATGTATCCCCCCCAAATGCAGAAAAAGTATTAGGATTAATCAGTGATTTTATGGTAAGATTCCTGGATACTAGATCCATTAGAGAAAGATAGCAGTTGTATTAACATGCAGTTAAAAAATGAAACTATGGATGATCCAATTCAAAAATATTTTTAATCTAGGAATAAAACAAAAGAAGTGAAAGACCTTAATCAATAAAAGTATCAAACATTATTGCTAGAAATTTAAGAAAACCTAAGTAAATGAAAGAATACAACATGTTCATAGACAGGAAATCACAACACTGTTACCACATAAAATGTTCACAACCTGATCTATATATTAAATGCAATCTAAAAACTCCTGACAGAATTTGTATGAGAAACTTCATAAGCTCATTCAAACATACATGAGGAAAAGCAAAAGAACAAAAATATTGAAAATTATCCTAAAGAAGAACAAAGTAGGAGGACTTACTTACTAGATATCAAGACTTCTCATACTTTAGCAGTAACGAAAATGGGGTTGATGTAGGGACAAACAAGTACGTCAGTAGAATAGAATAGAGAACCTAGAAATGGTTCTACACATAGGCACTGAATTTATAACAAAGGTAGCATTGCAGAGCAGACGTGAAAGGATAATCTTTCTAATAAATAGTGCAGGGATAACTGGCTATCCACATAGATGAAAATACGCCATACAGGAAATACTGGTATATCTGACTACATTAAAATTAATAATTTACATTTATCAAGAGATAGGCTAAGATCCGAACTTCACACAAGTCACAAGAATAAACTCCAAATGGATTGGGCATCTAAGTACGAAAAAAGGAGAAACCTTACAAATATTAAAAGAAAACCTGAGTGAATTCCTCTTCAATCTTAATATAACAAGGAAATAAGAGAAAATGTTGGTAAATCATACTATATAAATTTTTTTAAATGGCATGGCAAAAAAAACACCAAAAACAAAATCAAAAGATAACTGAAAAACTGGGAGAAAATATCTGTAACATATACCACAGAAAAGGGACTACTAACTTTAATATATAAAAAACTCTTAAACATTGAGAAGAAATGGGAAAAACACATTAACAACATAATTCAAAAAATATAAAACATGGACATTAGGCATATATAAAAATATTCAAACTCACTTGTAACTAGAAAAATGCAAATTAAAACAACACTGAGATACCATTCCCACTTACCAGACCGGCAAAATTAAAATGTGTGGACAACACATTCTGGGGCCAGGCTGTGGAAAACAGACACTCTCATATACTGCTATTAGAAATGCAAACTAGTATAACCCGTCTGGAGGGAAATTTGGCAAAACTACACGTGCACTTAGCTTTTGACCTAGTAATCTTCCTTCTGACAGTGTCCTTGAAGATGTACCCCCCAAAACTAAAAACTACATATGCACAAGGCTATTTATTGTAGCACCGTTTGCAGTTGCAAAATGTTAAGGACAACCCAAATGCTCAGACATGGCAGAGTGGTTAAATAAGTTATGGTTAAATCCACATAATGGAATAATATGCAGCTGTAAAAAATGAGGACAATCTCTACTTACCAATAGGATATGATTTCCAGGATATATTTACTGCGTTAAGTGAAAAAAAAGAAGGCGCAAGAGAGGATATATGGTACGCTGTCCTTTGGTAAAGAAAAAGTATAAAACATTCATGTATCTGTTCCTTTGTGCAAAAGAATTACAGGAAGGCTAAAACAGAAACTAAAAAGACTGGTTTCCCATGAGGGATAGGTGCAAACAGGTAGAAATCATGGGAGAATACAAATAGGGTAGCAGGATGGGTGAAGAGTGACATATCTATAAGAGTATCTTTTTATATAGTTAGGACTTAGAACCATTACAATGTTTCGGCCGGGCGTGGTGGCTCAAGCCTGTAATCCCAGCACTTTGGGAGGCCAAGACACTTTGGGAGATCGAGACCATCCTGGCTAACACGGTGAAACCTCGTCTCTACTAAAAAATACAAAAAACTAGCCGGGCGAGGTGGCGGGCGCCTGTAGTCCCAGCTACTCGGGAGGCTGAGGCAGGAGAATGGTGTAAACCCGGAAGGCGGAGCTTCCAGTGAGCTGAGATCCGGCCACTGCACTCCAGCCTGGGCGACAGAGCCAGACTCCGCCTCAAAAAGAAAAAAAAAAGAACCATTACAATGTTTCATATACCAAACGATCAATTAAAATCAATCACAATGTTGAGAGAACCTAAAAAGGAATGAAAATAATTATATTTACAAATGAATAATACACATTAAGGGTGATGGGGATGAAAGGAGCTAATTTAAGTAACTTCAGAAAACAGCATTTTGACTATATTCTGCAAGGCTACAGACAAAAAGAACTGTAGACAAACACCGTACTTGAGTCAGTAAACTTGTTTCTCATATGGGTACTGGTTAGTAATCACGAAAATATATACTAGGATTTAACAAACAAATATATCATGGATAATGAGATGCAGGTTTCTCACTGTACAAAGAGTTACAAATAAGAAAAAGAGAAAGGACAGAATTAACATTTTGATGTTGGATAAGGATCATCAGTAAGTCCTCAAGCCTTCTAATATACTGACAGATGGAAGAAGAAATAAATATAAATATACATGTTGCTGCTTGTTAGTATATGATACATTCCTAGCTCTGTCAACAGAGAGGGCTTAAAATGACACCCAGAAGCAATGATCACACCTAGGATTAGATTTTTATTTCTAACTATCATTCACCAATAAAAAAAAACCAGGGTTCCTTAGAGAAACAGCTAATTCCTAGTTGGAGGAAAGAAAACAGAAGATTTTGGAACATTTTATGGTATAGAAAGTAAGGAAGTACTGAAAAATGATGGAAAGCATGTCAAAAAGACACAGAAGCCAACTTGAAAGAGTTCCCAGTGGTCAAATCAAAATCAAAACACTGAAATACAGTTATAGTATTGGATTATAACCCACAAAATAAAATACAGCTCTGACTCTTGAATAACATGGGTTTGAACCACGTAGGTCTGCTTATACGCAGATTTCTTCTACCCCGTCCTCATTGAGACAGCAAGAACCCCTCCTCTTCCTCAGCCTTCACAATATAAAGATGACAAGGATGAAGACTTTTAGGATGATCCACTCATGTCTAATTAATAGCATATTTATTTTCTCCTCCTTATTATTTTCTTAATATTTCTTTTCTCTAGCTTACTTTATTATAAGAATATAGTATTTAACACATGTAACTACAAAATACATGTTAATTGACTGTGTATGTTATTGGTAAGGCTTCCAGTCAACAGTAAGCTATTAGTAGCTAGGTTTGGAGGGAGTCAAAAATCATATGCAGATTTTCTACTGCAAGGGTGCCCTTGCATTGTTCAAGGATCAACTCTATTCTTAAGTCCATACCAATAGGTCAAGTGTGGTGGCTCACACCTATAATCCCAGCACTTCGGGAGGCCAAGGCAGGAGGACTGCTTGAGGCCAGGAGTTCAAGACCAGCCTGGTGAACATAGTGAGAACTTGTCTCTATAAAAAATAAATAAATGAATATTTTTTTTAAAGTCTACAGCAGGCCAGGCTTGGTGGCTCACGCCTATAATCCCAGCACTTTGGGAGGCGGGCAGATCACCTAAGGTCAGCAGTTCGAGACCAGCCTGACCAACATGGTGAAACCCCATCTCTACTAAAAATACAAAAATTAGCCAGGCATGGTAGTGGGCACCTGTAATCCCAGTTACTCAGGAGGCTGAGGCAAGAGAATCACTTGAACCCAGGAGGAAGAGGTTGCAGTGAGCCGAGATCCCGCCACTGCACTCCAGCCTGGGACAACAGAGCAAGACTCTGTTTTTAAAAAAAAAAAGTCTATACCAACATAAATAAATATATGAGAAAGAAGAGACAGTTCTTGTTTATAGTAAAATTCCTCCAACTAAGTGACAGTCTACAAAATAACTGACCAGTATTCTTTTAAAAGTATCAAGGTCATGAAAAACAAGAAGAAAGTATTATCACAGATTGAATGAAAGAGCCATGACAACTAAATGTAATATAGGATCTTGGAGTGGATCCTAGATGAGAAAAAGTAGATTATTGGGGAAACTGGCAAAAGTAGAACAATAAATGTACGAAAGTTGATAGCATTGTACCAATGTTTATTTTGAGATCTTAATAAATGTCCTATGGTTATGTAAGATATTAAAAATGGGGGAAGCAATATGAAAAATACACAGGAATACTCTGAAATATTTTTGCAACTTTTCTGTAAGTCTAAAATTATTTTAAAATAAAAAAAACATTGGTCGAGGGTAGTGGCTCACACCTATAATCCTAGCGCTTGAGGAGACTTGAGGCCAGGAGCTCAAGACTGCCCTGGGCAATGTAGCAAGACCTTGTGTCTAATTTTGTTTTTAAGTTAGTCAGGTATGGTGGCACGCACCTGTAGTCCCAGCTACCTGGGAGGCTGAGGCGAGAGGATTGCTTGATCCCAGGAATTCAAGACTGCAATAAGCTGTGATCACACTGCTGCAGTCCAGCCTGGGTGACAGAGTGAGACATCCCATCTCAAAAATAAATAAATAACATTTTAAAAAGTTAAAATGAGATCATTTACAGACTGAAAGAAGCCAATGAGTAGATGAAATTTATAACACACATTATCTCCTAGGTTGAACATATGACTACCCTAGGATCTGGCAATTCCAATTTTGTGTGAATACATGTGTCCTAAAGCACATGTGAAGTATGTTTGGCTATTACTGGTAAGCACCTCAAACTGCTATCCAACAAGTGCCTATATATAGTATCATACACCAATGAAAAGGAAGGAATTCCATACAACATCATGAATGAATTTCAAAATCCTAATACTGAACAAAAGAAGCTAAACATAAAAGAACAAAGTGTGGTTTGGATTTAAGTCCCCGCCCAAATCTCATGTCAAATTGTAATCCCCAGTGTTGGAGGAGGGGCCTGGTGGGAAGTGACCAGCTCATGGGAGTGGATTTCCCCCTTGCTGTCTCATGATATTGAATGAGTTCTCACGAGACATGGTTGTTTAAAAGTGTGTAGCACCTCCCCCTTTGCTCTCTCTTCCTCCTGCTCCGGCCATGTAAGATGTGCCTCCTTCTTGTTTGCCTTCCATCATGATTGTCAGTTTTCTGAGGCCTCCCTAGGCATGCTTCCTGTACAGTCTGCACAACTGTGAGTCAATTATACCTCTTTTCTTTATAAATTATCCAGTCTTAGGTAGTTCTTTATAGCAATGCAAGAACAAACTAATACAGTTAAATGCAAGAACGAACTAATACAGTTGTATTTATATAAGGATCAAAACCAGGCAACAGCAAACACTAATTTTACAGATGACTACCTAAGCAGTAAAAGTGTAAAGAAGAGCAAAGAAGTAAAAACCACAGAGGTTGGGATACTGACTATCTTTGGGTGGGAGAAATCTGTGATTGAAAAACAGCATGTCAGGGCCTCTAGGGTGCTGGCAATATTATTTTTCTTGCCCTAAGTAGTGATTAAATGGGTGTTAGTTACATAAAATTTCATTAAGCTGTATATTTATGTTTTATGAACTTCCTATATGGGTATTGTATTTTATAAAAGGTTGTACTATATAATACAAAAAACACAAAGAAAAAACCAACATAAGTAATCAGTAAGAGAGACAGATTGACTCCTAAACAAGGGATATAATATTAATTGATATATTAACATATTTTAATAGTGATAGATGAATATTTTAAGAGATAAGCTTCTAGAAAACCCTGAAGTCATTCATCCCCTTCTTAGCATAGAACTGTATAAATATAAAAACAAAAATCTCACATAATCTTGGCATAATGATTTTAAATACAAACGCACTAAACTTTTAAAAAAGAAACATAACTACATTAAAATGTATAGACTCAACCAAGACAGAGTTACAAGACCACAAACACAACGAACAAAATGATGGTTTTCAGAAACTGAACAACAGGCAGAGCAAGCCAGTGGTACCTGAAAGAGAGGAGGCAAATGAAGTGTAGCCCATGACTACCCTGGTTTCCTACCTGGAGCTTTCAGACCACAGTGCAAGAAGGAAGAATGCAAGCCTATGCAGCCTAAAATATTTGCTATCTGGTTATTTGCCAGCCCTTTCCCTAAATAAATGAAAGTGTATGTCCACAAAGAGGCTTGTACCCAAGTTTCAAAGCAATTTATTCATAATAGCCAAAAATGAGAAATACCTCAAATGTCCATCAACTAGTAAATGGTGATACAGTCACACAACAAAATAATATTCAGCAAAGAAAAGAGGACCGTTGATAAATGTGACAACATGGCTGAATTCAACGTTGAAAGAAGCCAGACACACTCCTTCAATAAAACACATATTGTATGTTGCTACTGATATAAATTTATAGAAAATGAATACTATCCAGCAGATGATTGCCAGAGAAGGGAGTGAGGATATGGAAAAAGGGAAGAAGGAAAAGAGGGAAGAATTAGAAAAAGATAGAAGGAAAATGTTGGGGGTGATGGACATGTTTATCATCTTATCCTGGGAACAGTGATTTCATATGTAAAAACTGATTAACTTGAAAACTTGAAATATGTGCAGTTTATTATAAATCAATTATTCCTCAATAAAGCTGTAAACAATACAGACTTCATCCCCCAAATTTTGTTTAAAATATATATAAAGGTAAAAGAAAATCTACAGCTGTTCGCAGACCATACAGCGAAATGAGCCTGCAAATAATTCTAAACAAAAAGGGCAATCAAAAAATTACCTTGAGACAAACAAAAAGCAACATACCAAAACTGATGAGATGCAGCAAAAGCAGTTCTAAGAGGGAAATTTATACCAATAAACACCTATAGCAAAAAAGAAGATCTCAAACAGCCTAATATTATATCTTAAGGAAACAGAAAAAGCCCAAAGTTAGCAGAAAGAAGGAAACAATAAAGATCAGAGCAGAAATTTTAAAAATTAGTGACTAGAAAATAGAAAAAGAAATCAATGAAAATAAGAATTGATTTTTTGAAAAGATAAACAAAATTGGCAAACCCTTACCTAGACTGAGAAAAAAAGATCCAGATAAATGAAATCAGAAATGAAAGAAGAGATATTACAACGGATACGTTAGAAATACAAAGGATCATAAGAGATTATTATGAACAACTATATGCCAATAAATTAGATAACCTAAAAGAAAAAGGTAAATTCCTGGACATATACAACCTATCAGAACTGAATCATAACGAAATAGAAAATTAGAACAAATCAATCACAAGTAAGGAGATTGAATCTGTAATAAAAAGTCTCTCATCAAAGAAAATCCCAGAACCTGATGGCCTCAAGCTGATTTTTACCAAACATTTAAAGAACTAATAATACTACCAAACTCTTCCCAAAAATCCAAGAGGAGAAAATACTTCCAAACTCTTTTAACAAAGCCAGCATTACCCTGATACCAACACCAGATAGAATATTACAAGATAACTATGGACCAATATCCTTGATGAACATAAATGGAAAGATCCTCAACAAAATACTAGCAAATCAAATTCATATAGCACATTGAAAGGATCATACATCACAATCAGTAGGATTTATCCCAGGAATGAAAGGACAGTTAAACATATACAAGTCTATAAATGTGATAAACCACGTTAACAAAATGAGGAACCAGACTCATATGATCATCTTATTAGCTATGGCAAAATAATTTGACAAAATTCTTTCATGATAAAAAATTATCGAAAAACTAGGTATGAAAGAAATGTACCTCAACATACTAAAGATCACATATGACAAGCCAACAGATAACATTATATTCAACAATAAAAAGTTGAAAGCTTCTCTTCTAAGATCAGGAACAAAGCAAAGATTACTACTCTCACCACTTCTCTTCAGCATAGTACTGGAAGTCCTTACTGGAGCAAGTAGGCAAGAGAAAGAAAGAAAAGGCATCTAAATAGGAAAGGAAGCAGTGAAATTGTCTATATTTGCTGATCTTATATAGAGAGAGCTGTAAAGATTCTACCAAAGGGGGGGAAAAAAAAAAACCTGTTAGAACTAATAAACAAATACAGCAAAGTCATAGAATATAAAATCAACAGACAAAAATCAGTAGCATTTCTATATCCTAACAACAAACTATCCAAAAATGAAATCAACAATCCCATTTATAATACTTAAAAAATGAAAAAAATGCTTAGAAATAAATTTAGAAAGTGAAAGACCTATACACTAAAAATTATAAAACATTGATGAAAGAAACAGAAGACACAAGTAAATGGAATGATATTCCTTGTTCATGGATTAGAAGAATCAATATTGTTTAAAAGTCCATACTACCCAGTGATTACAGATTCAATATAATCTCTATCGAAATTACAATGACATTTTTCACAGAAATAGAAAAAAAATTTCTAAAATTCCTATGGGACTACAAAAAACCCTGAATAGCCAAGGCAATTTTGAGCAAAAAGAATAAAGTGGGAGGTATCACACTACCTAATTTCAAACTGTATTGCAAAGTTATAGTAATTAAAACAGCATGGTACTGCCATAAAAATAGACAGACTGACCAATGGAAGAGAATACACAGCTCAGAAATGAACCCACATATTTATGGTCAATTGATTTTTGACTACAGCCTGCCCCAGCACAAAAGCCCTAATCATATACTAGCCCCTTGATTAACATACCAGTCCCTTGCTCTGGACTTCTCAGCCTCCAGAACTCTGAGAAATAAATTTCTGTTCATTACAAATTGCCCAGTCTGTGGTACTTTGTTATAGCAGTACAAACAAACTAAGACAAAAACTTAAATATAAGACCTGAAACTGTAAAACTACTGGAAAAAAATAGATCAAAAACTACACAACATTGGTCTGGGCAATGATCTTTTGAATTTTACCCCAAAAGTTCAGGCAACAAAAGCAAAAATAGACAAATGGATTTACATCAAACTAAAAACCTCTGCACAGCAAAGAAAACAACAAAGTGAAGAGACAACCTACAGATTTGGAGAAAATATCTGTGAGCCATACATTTGATAAGGTATTAATACCCAAAATATATAAGGAACTCAAAAAAACTCAAAAGCAAGAAAACAATCTGATTTTAAAATGGGCAAAGAACCTGAATAGACATTTCTCAAAAGACAACATACACATGGCCAATAGGTATATGAAAAATTGTTCAATATCACTAAGCATTAGGGAAATGTAAATCAGAATCACGATGAGATACCACCTCATACCACCACATTATCAAAATGACAAAAGATAGCCAGTTTTTGCAAGGAAAAAAGAAACCTTTGCATACTATTGGTGGGAATGTAAGTTAGTACATCCATATGGAAAACTATATAGAGCTTCTTCCAAAAACTAAAAGTAGAATTATGATATGATCCAGCAATCCCACTTCTGGGTATATATCTAAAGGATTTGAAATCAGTATGTCAAAGAGATATCTGCACTGTTGTGTTTACTGCAGCACTATTCACAACAGCCAAGTTATGGAATCAACCTAAATGTCCATCAACAGATGAATGGTTAAAGAAAATGTGGTATACATAAACAATGGAATATTATTTAGCCTTTAAAGAAAGATATTCTGTCATTTTTGACAACATGGAAGAATCTTGAGGATATTATGCTAAGTGAAATAAGGCAGGCACAGAAAGATAAACACTGCATGTTCTCACTTACATGTGAAATTAAAAAGAATCTAACTTATAGAAGAGAGGTGAATGGTTGGTGGTGACCAAAGGTTAGGGGATGGGGGAAATAGGGAGATGATGATCAAAGTGTACTTTCAATTAGACAGGAAGAAAAAGGTTTTTGGGATATAGTGCACAGCATAATGACTACAGTTAATAACAGTGTATTATACTTTTCAAAATTGCTAAGACACCAAATATCAAATGTGCTCATCACAAAAAAGTGTAAGTATGTGAGGTGAAGAATGTCAATTAGCTTAATTTAATAATTCTACTTTGTGTACATATAACATCACTTTGTACCTCATAAATATTGTAATTGTAATGACAATTTGTCAATTTACAATAAAAAATCTCTAAACTGATCTTCCTGATCATTCTAAATGGATAGTTGATTTATTATTTGAATACTTATGTAAATAGCTGAAAAGTGAATTTTAACAGGGAAATCATTAAATACATAATAGTTCCCTACCTAACTTATTATCTAATGATCCTAAGAACTATTCTATGGCTTACTTTTACCTACAAAAGAGGGGAGAATGATTTATGTGGGAATTAGTCTCAAATCTGAAATCATCTGAATCATCATATTCATAAATTCTCATCTCCTGACATTAACTGCAGGATGAACAGAAATGCTGAAGTACACACACACACACACACACACAATGTGTAAAGTGCATTTGTTAGTTAAATGGAATAAATCTTTGATTCCCTATGTTGGGAAATTCTGAATCTTACTTTGATTTTCCCTCTATTTTTGTGTAAAGAGTTTCTTTTTTATGCTTCAGACAGCTAAGAAAATTGATCATGGAGTTTTCCTCTTCCCCTGGGAAAATGTAAGAACATTATGTTAAGAAGCCGTTTCTGCAGAAAAAGAAGTACAAAAGACGCTCTGGAGACCAGAAACAGAGAAATTTAAGCTGAGTGGATATAATTCACAAATCAATTTTTTCAGTCTAAATTATAGTACTATGTCACATGTTACCAGCTGTTCCAATAATAGCTATGATCAATCAAAAAGAAAAATGTTGTTGTTTTTGAAATTACAGATCCCAGAAAGACTGAGATTGTTATATTCCACATTAAAAAGAATTATGGCAATTCTAAATTTCAAGGATGAGTTCAGCTTCATAGAACTCTCTACAAAATGCTGGCGGAAACATGAACTATAACCAAAATACAAAGAATCGCCTCAGTGTCTCACTTATAGAATATAAGTTAAATTGGTCTTCACTATAGTGACTATTAATTTTAACTTGAATAATCCTTTAGTAAACATTAGATATGCATCCCTTTTATTAAAATACGAATTTTGGGCTAGGTGCCATGGCGCACACCTGTAATCCCGGCACTTTGGAGGCTGAATTGGGCAGATTTTGAGTTAAGGAGTTCGAGATCAGCCTGGGCACCATGGTGAGACACTGTCTCTACTAAAAATACAAAAAAAAAAAAAGCCAGGTGGGGTGGTGCATGCCTGTGGTCCCAGCTACTCAGGAGGCTGAGGTGGAAGGATAACTTGAGGCCAAGGGGCAGAGGTTGCAGTAGGCTGAGATTGAGCCACTGCACTCCAGCCTGGGTGACAGAATGAGATCCTGTCTTGAAAAAAAAAAAAGAAAAAAAGAAAAAATATATATATAATCAATGCTAGATATGAAAAATTGCTAGCTATCTTGATATTTAAGTAATTAATTCCTTATCATTTTCATGACTGTATAAATATGAATCAGCCTACTGAGTTAGCTTAACAGACAGTACGTACTTTAACTGAGTCATTATATTCTTATGTTCAAACAGAATAACTACTGTCTAGCTATCATTTGTAAAAGGCCTTGAACGAACTTTTTACTTAACTGAGTATCTCATGTAAAATAATTTGAACTATTACAATTTATTTTATCCTTTCTTTTGATATCAGCTCTAAACACATCTATACTAATAATATATACTAAAACTATTTTAATAACTTCAAATTTAAAAGGAATTAAATAGAAGGCTAAATTGTCAGTCTTAAGTTTTTTGTTTATAAATTACTACACTTATCCTACATATACGCTAACTAAAAGTTAAAAGTTCAACTAAAAGTTAAAAGTTAACATAAAGTATGAGGGAGTTCAACCTCCATAGGATGACTAAGTTCTATTCTAAGCATTCAAGGCAAAGTTCTAGAATCTCATGTGCTGAGCTGGTAACAGGAGAAAGCATGAGATGTCCATTAACAAAGTCACGCTCAGTGCAGAGTGCTATGCAGTACACGTAACTCTAAAATGTCTTAAAATCTTGAGTATAAACAACCACCTAGCTAGGATCACCCTTTATAAGTGACTTAAAGACCCACTTATCCTCGTGGGGAAACTAATTAGATTATTCCCAAAAAGTGAGACAGAGATCTAATAATAATAATACTTTTCCATTCTATTAGATGACTGGTGTGAATTTTTGAAGCAGGTTATGGTCATTACAACCTTAGAATGTGCTCAGCAAAAATGTGAAAAGTAGTCATATAATACTCTCTTTTCCTCACACAAGTTTATCAGACTTTCTGAATGACTTAAATAGTATGAAACAACAATTAAAACAGTACTTTCACAAAAGATTTTCAATGTAGTTTTATGATTATGTTGTACACCAATATTCACTGCAGTACTATTCACAATAGCCAAAAGGTAGAAACAACCCATATGCCCATCAATAATAAATTTTTCACGGTGGCTCATGCCTGTAATCCCAACATTTTTGGAGGCTGAATTAAGAGGATTGCTTGAGGCCAGGAGTTTAAGTTCAGCCTGAATAACACAGCGAGACCTCAATTCTACAAAAAAAAGAAAGTAGCCAGGTATGGTGGCACACGCCTGTAGTCCCAGCTACTGGGTTGGCTCAAGTAAAAGAATCACTTGAGCCTAGGGCGTTGAGGCTGCAGTGCGCCATGATCATGCCACTATACTTGGGTCTGGGCAACAGAGCAAGGCCCTGTCTCAACAAACAAACAAAAAAATACAATGGATTTTTTAAATGTGGTATGCACCTACAATGGAATATTATTCAGCCTTAAAAGGAATGACATTCTGACATGTTATAATATGGATACAACTTGAAAACATTATGCTAAGTGGCATAAGCCAGACAGAAAAAGACAAATATTGTATGATTTGAATCATATGAGGTATACAGAATATGCAAACTCACAAATTCAGAAAATAGAATAGTGGTTACCAGGGGTGAAGAAGAGAGAGAAATGAGGAGTTACTGTTTAATGGCTACAGAGTTTCTGTTTGGGATGATGAGAAAGTTCTGGAAATGGACAGTGAAAATAGTGGCAGGAGATTAATAATGTACTTAATGCCACCAATTTGTACATTTGAAAATGGTTTGAATGATGAATAGTATGCTGTCATGATAGAAAAAAGGTGGTTAAAATGGTAATTTTCATGGTTCATGGATTTTATCACAATAAAAAAAATGACCAAAAAAATATATTCCTAAAGCACAAGGCTATCAACAACGTCAAACACATTTCTCTGCTTGATTCAATGCTGAGGTTCCCACAGAAATTGTTACAGACTGCCTCCTTCCTCCAAGTTTCTTTATCTCTCATATTCATCCCTTTCTTTACTCACTCCCCAAACTTTCATTTCTAATTGAATGGAGAACACCCAGTCTTGATCTCCAGGTTTATCCACCCTTCAATTCACCTGTTATTTCTAGACATATATTCTGTTTTCCTTCCTCATCTCCTCCTTGCTGAAGCTGTCCTCTAATTATTAGATACCGTCACACCTGAGACATTCTTTGTCCTTTGTTTTCTCAAGGATCCGTAATCTCTTATTTTCTTCCATTATGCCAGTTAATAAGTGGGTGGGTTACAAGGTCAGGAAAGGTTATTATGAAGTTGAGTCAAGTAAAAATCACTACAAAATGAACATATTTATAGAAGTAATCCATCCTAAGAGAGAAGATTCATAAATGGAGATTTCTAAGACCTTTCTGTTAAGGTTGTCGTGATGCTGTGGAAAGATGGGCCTGAAATCATGGAGTAGACAGAATTCCTAACTGTGGTGCTTATTAACTACGTAACTTCAGGCAACTCATTTAATGCCTCTTTAGCCTCAGTATTTTTGTTGGACGAATGGATATGACTTATTTCACAAAGATGCTCTGAAGATTAAATGAAATAATATACATGCTTACTTGATGTTTAAATCAGTTGTACGCATTAAAAAACCATGGTACACATATTTGGAAAATATATGATATTAAAAAGAAAAGAAAAAATTAATTGCCTTGCATGAAATATTGAAGTTCATGGTTAATAACAAACAAGAGTTCAAAAATATAAATCTGTCAGAGTTCATATAGTATATGCATGAAAGAAGAATATATGTATGAATATTATGTACAGAAGAAGAAGAAGAAGAGGAGGAGGAGGAGGAGGCAGCAGCAGTGGCTGCAGCAGCAGCAGCAGATGGTCAGAGGGAAAGGCAGAGACTCACTGATATAATTAGCAAAGATGAGTAACATGAATGCTGGGAAAGTATGTACTAATGTGGAAGGCCTAATTTTCCAAGCTCTACTATTTCCAAGCCTGGATGAAATGCTCTCCAGGATCATCTGTTTTTCTTTGATCAAATTTTCACAAAGCCAACTTCTGATAACTAATTAAGTTTCCTGAGTAGATTGTAAATAGGATGCTCTAAATGGCAGCCCTGAGCATATATGTATATGTGTGTACTTTATTCTATATATGTGTGTATATTTACATATATAGTGTATATTAGTAAGAATATGTTTCTATAAATTAGTACTGATAATTACTAATGCAACAACAAAAAATTATTTATTGAGAATTTCAAAATGCAAGGCTCTGTGCTAACTATAATTTTATATTACATTGCTCTTCTCTGCTATTAATTTAATTTGAATACTCTTTTAGTGTTAGGAATTTAGGATTGCCATTTAATCTTTTTAAAGAATGCCATGAGTTAAGTCCCATGATTACACTCATTTAATAGATATGGAAGCTAATGGAAATGACCAATTTATCTAAAGGCACACAGATTTTAATAAGTACAACTGGTAATCAAACTTCACTTTCTGTGGCTCTTTGTTTCTAACTGTCATGCTGTATAGACGTTGTTTTAATAAGTTTGGGCTTCAGTAAAGTTTCAGGATATAAATCAAGGTATTAAAATCAGCAGCATTTCTATACACCAATAATGCTCGAGATGAGAACCAAATCAAGAACAAAATCTCATTTACAATAGCCACACAAAACACACACACACACACAAAACCTATGAATACATCTAACTAAGGAGGTGACAGGTCTTTACAAGGAGATCTATAAAACATGGCTAAAATAAATCACAGATGACACAAACAAATGGAGAACATTCCATGCTCATAGGTTGAAAGAATCAGTATCTTTAAAATGGCCATAATGCCCAAAGTAATCTACAGATTCGATGCTATTCCTATCAAACTACCATCACTTTTCATAGAATTAGAAAAAATCTATTGTAAACTTCATATGGAATCAAAAAAGAACCTGAATAGCTAAAGCAATCTTAGGCAAAAGAACAAAGATGAAGGCTTCACATTATCCAACTTCAAACTATACTACAAGGCTGCAGTAGCCAAACAGCATGATATTGGTACAAAAACAGACACATAAGCTAGTGAAACAGAATAGAAAACTCAAATAAAGCTGCATAGCTACAGTCATCTAATCTTTGACAAAGTTGACAAAAATAAGCAATGAGGAAAGGATTCCCTATTCAATATAATGTCCTGGGAGAGCTGGCTAGCATATGCAGAAGAATGAAACTAGACTCCTATCTTTTACCATAAACAAAAATTAACTTGAGATGAATTAAAGACTTAAATGTAAGACCTCAAACTATAAGAATCCTAGAAGAAAACCTAGGAAACACAATTCTAGATCCTGACCTTGGGAAAGAATTTATGATTAAGTCCTCAAAAGCAATTGCAACAAAAACAAAAGTTGACAAGTGAGACATAATTAAAGAGCTTCTGCAAAGCAAAAGAAACTATCAACAGAGTAAACAACCTACAGAATGGAAGAAAATATTGCAAACTATGCATCCAACAAAGGTCTAATATCCAGAATCTATCAGTAACTTAAACAACCGAACAAGCAAAAGACAAATAATCCCATTAAAAAATGAGCAAAAGATATGAGCAGAGATCTCTCAAAATTTGACATATAAAAGCAGTCAACAAACATGAAAAAATGCTCCACATCACTAATCATCAGGGAACTGCAAATCAAAACCACAATGAAATACCATCTCACACCAGTGAGAATAACTATTATTTAAAAAGTCAAAAAACAACAGATACTGGCAAGGCTATGGAGAAAAGGAAATGCTTCTACACTTGGGAGGAATGTAGAGTAGCTCAGCCACTGCAAGAAGCAGTTTGGTGATTTCTCAAAGAGAGTAAAACAGAACTACCATTTGATCCAGCAATCCCATCACTGGGGATATATCCAAAGAAAATAAATCATTCTACCAAAAAGACACACATACTTTTGTGTTCACTGTGACACTATTCACAATACCAAAGACATGGAATCAACCTAGGTGTCCAACAATGGTGGACTAGATAAAGAAAATGTGGTAGACATACACCGTGGAATACTACAGAGTCATAAAGAAGGACAAAATCATGTACTCTGTAGCAATATGGATATAGCTGGACACCACTGTCCTATGAGAATTAACACAGGGACAGAAAATGCAGGTTCTCCTAAGTGGGAGCTAAACACTGGGTACTCATAAAGATGGCAACAATAGACAATGCGGACTACTAAAGGAAGGAGGAAGGGAGGCAGGCAATGGTTGAAAAACTGTTGGTCACTATGCTCAGTACCTGGGTGATGGGATCACCCATATTCCAAACCTCAGCATCATACAATATGCCCAGGTAATAATGTACATCCTGAATCTAAAAGTTTGGAAAAATAAAATATAAATAAATAAATAAATAAGTAAATAAGCTTGAGTAATGCTGTAATTCTTTTCAGGGGAAGCTGATGAATCACTTTAGAGAGGATCTTTATCTGGAAAGAATCACTAATGTGGTATCTCTCAGTTTAGCTTAATGTAGATTATTAGGTACCTTGTTTTGAGGAAAGATATACCAGGACCCACCTTAAGCTTGACAAGCTTTGGCCTCTTTCTAATATATCACAATATTTGTGTTGTACATAGGCAAACTTGAATAGAGGCCAATGCGACTGCTTATACTAAAAGAGACAGATTCAATCCTTTGTTTTGTTGCTGTGTTTTGTTTAAATTTTATGTATTTTGTTGATTTTGTTTAATTACCAGAGTAATGCCTGCCCATAACAAGTCAAACAATAAAAGGTATGTAATGCAACTGTTAATAATCTTCTCTTCTTCCTTCCTATCATATTCAATATGATCAAGATGGGAGTGAATCATTTCACTCTCCTTTATGATCAAAGGGACATGAAACTTTTATTTAAGTGTATGTTAACCTAATGGGAAGATACGAAATGTTTTATTTAGCATCTTAATTTTTTTTCACTTAATAAACCATGGATACTCCCAAATTCATTAAAAAATAATAATTAAGAAGTTTGGTTAAGGATAATTAATCTCCCAGAACATAATCAAATCTAAGTGATAAAATCAGTTTGGGCCTGAAAAAGCTCTATCCAGCCCCTTCAGAGGGTATCTTCAGTCAACATGGTCTGCTTCTTAAAAAGGGAATTAGAGAAAAAAAGAGAAAGGCAACAACAGGGGAGGAAAACTTCTATTCATCTTGGCTCTTTCCCATCTTCTCCCTCTTCATAGAATTTGAATCATCCACTCATCAATCATATTATATATTACTTATTTATAGTATATGTCAGACTCTGGACCAGGTAAAGCTCCCCACTCTTGGGAGCTCATCATCTTAAAGAGGCAGCAAGTTTGAAGAAACCTAAAAAAAACTGGTGACTTTGATTACAGGCTCACATGAACCATGTAGTACAGTAGTCTTCTCATTACTAAAGACTTCTCAACCCTAACACTAAAATGCTGGTTTTATGGAATTCCTTTAGATGCACTACAACTCAATACTGAAACTCACACTGATAAAGGTTTCATATTTTAAGAGTCTCTTATCAAAACCTGTCAAGTGTCATCATAAGACATTTTATATCCTAATCCCAAGCCTCTAAGCATAGTGCCTGACACATGGCAGGTGATCAATGGTTGCTTGATAAATAAGAAAAAGCAACACAAACAAAAAATAGCACATATCTCCTAGTAGAAAAACTAACCAGTGGTATAATGTCAGTCTAAAATATACTTGAGAAATGTAATACAGATTTTTTAGTGAAAGAATATGAAGCAAACTTATATGTAGATTACTTTTCCCTAAAATATTTTGATATGCAAAACCAAAACTGACAGCTAAAGTTCTAACATGATCTGAACAAGATAAAGATTACCTGGTCTTAGGGAAATTTAAGGAAGGATTCCTATAAATGAGATGACAGATGAAGCATAAATAGAAATATGTAATGAAGAAGCTTAACAGCTTCCTAAAATTCTTCCTTAATTTAGCATTAGAAAAAGAAACCCAAGATTCATGCAAATTTTTTAAATGCTGTGGTATTACATTCTTAGCTGGTACTAACACATCTGAAGTCATCTGTGGTATAAGAGTCAAGAAACATCACTTTGCAAATATTATGACTATGGTCAGTAGAGACAAAGTGAATTTATTGCTATGATCAAACTGAAATTTTCCACTTCATTTTCTGAAGTTTGGTTGTTATTACTGTGGAACTCACAAACTCAGAGCCTCCTTTCAATTTCTAGCAAGTGATACTCAAAATGGTGTTGATATGTAAAGGAGCCTAAGACTAACACTTCTGTTTCAGGAGTCTTAGATGTGAATTATTTGGAAGGGAGTAGGCAGAATGGAGAGTAGAGAAGGAAAGAGAAATCAGTAGAATACCATAAGAGATCCCAACGATAAAGAGACTTCAGTTAAGAAGACAAGCAGGGACTGAATCTGCCAATATTCCTTGACTCCAAAAACACAAAAGTTGTTCTCATGACTTAAAAAAAAATTAAGATGAGCAAATCATCAGCAGCAAGCAAGCATCATGAGACAAGCCTTAGAATGAATATGCATCAATGGGATAAGTATGTCATCAATGCATTGAAGTGCTTTTTTTCAGTAGAAAAGAAATAACGCTGTATTTGGTGGTAAAATGAGGTAAAGCAAGGTGTTGTCTCTGAGATCAGGTACATTTTACAAGAAAATAGAGGTGCCTCTGTATTTTATTTTTCAAGGTATAATCTTTACTATTAGATAAAACACATGGCTAGTGAGAAGAAAAAAGACACTGTAAACTTATCTATTTCATATAAATAACTTAGGGTTACAAAGAATTGGCACTATAAATAAGAAACAGCACAAATAGATTCCTTGTCAGATATCAGGTAACAAAGGCACATTAATATGATTCTGTAATTTAAAGGGTTCCAAGCAGTAATCTGAAAGTTAGAAAAAAGCCTCTTTCGACTAGTACTTTTTCAAAATAGAATTCTACTATAATACCTGAAAATGGCATGTTTGTTTCCAACTATTTTGCAAGATAAAAATGTAACTTAAGCAAATATCAAGGAAGCTTAAAATAAAGTGAAACAACTTATGTCTAAAGGACACAAATAAATGTTTTGTAACTTCTTTAACTCAGCCTGACACAGTTTTTGGAATTAAATTACCTACATAAAAATTAACTCATAAATGGTTTTAGATACATACTTTAAAAACCAGCAAGAACCTATCACATGAATCATTACTCTATAACTCTAAATAGTAAGAAACTGGTATATATTTAGGTCTGCCAATTCTTCCTCAAACAACAAAGACATTAAAATACTTGTTGTTAAATCAATGACTACACAAAAAGAAGTCAATTCCCCTAAAGAGGAAAAAGGTGATGAATCAAGCTTAATGTGATAAATTAAGCTTAGCACTGGTTATTTGAGAAATTTTGGCAAATGTTTTAGATAGCAGGCAAAAATTAGTCAAGCAATTTATAAGCAAAACACTAATAATCATTTACATTTTATTGTATCAGTCAATAAGACGAGTAAATTATAAATCCAATTTTAAATATAACAACTGAAAAGATGACATCAGAAATCCAGAGCCTGCCTTACTGACCCTCTAGAAACAAGAAGTCCAAAAGATTCCACAGTGAGAAGGAAAAAAAAAAAGTATACTCTTTAAAATGGGAGTTATTAACGCAGGGCCCATGGAGAAGCTTTAGAGGATCTTCAAATCACCTAAAATCACATGCAATTTGGAGTATGTTTTTATTCTTTTGGGGGTGGGGGGTGGGGCAGGGGAGTGAGTATGCAGGTCTTGAGCCTTCATCTGAAAGGAGTATGCTATCTAGAAAAGATGTGAACACTATTATTACACTTGGTTCTTTGTGCTTTCAACCTGTGAAAAGTCTCCTAAGTAAAGAGGCAGAAAAAATTGAACAGGTAACTACCCATTTAATGCTTCAAAGTCAGCAAATTGTCTGGGATCCTTAATGTCAGTGCCTGTTTCCCTACCTGAAACTCATGGATGAATGCCACACACTATGCATAAAGTAGCCTTCAGCAGGTGAATTTGGCAATAAGTACACTTCATAGCTTCCCTAACATTAAAAAAAAAAAAAAAAAAAGGCAAACTAAAAATTCCACCATTCTGAGACCACTTTTTCCTACTCTAGAGAGACTGATGGCAATCCTTTTCCAATCATGATAAATGCTATTACCCAAGCATTTACACCATCTTAAAGTACAAAAGGCCTTCTAGGATGTAGATACTACATTTTGTGCTGGAACAATAGTTTCTACTCTTCAAAATATTATGTTTTAATAAAAGAAACCAAAAAAATCAAGATCTAAGTAGACAAGCAGAAGCACTAGTGCACTCAGGTTCGATGAGTGGACTAGGGAAGAATTAATCTGCCAGTATGTTTCTTTCTCATGTGTTTTTCTTCTGTTTTAATAGTATGTTTGAATTGATGTCATACGAATACACTTTGTAACTTATGGTTACAAAGTTGGCTGAATAGATTAGATTTTCCTGGACCAGGTAGGAGGTTCCAGAGAGGGAAGGGCTGGGGGAAGGAGGGATAAAGGCAGCCTTTTCCAATCTTCATGAGCTCTCTTTTCCATGCCACAGTGTGAAACTATCTTTTTCAAATTAGTTTTTTGCATCACTAGGTCCAGGAGAGCTTCTGCAGCCAGCTTAGCTCCCCCTAGTTGCCTAGTTACCTCACTGACCACTGTCCCAAGAGTAACAGGCCTACTCTCCAAGATGACACCTGAACTTCAGAAAATGTATTTCTGTTTGCCGGCTGAGGTCTGATCCTACTAGATACTGTCCCACACCTTCTGTTTCTCTCTCCTCCTTCCCCTAAGTGGCTATTGCCTAATGCCAGATCTCAGTTTTGACCATGGTGGCACCAGCTCCAGCCTTTGGTCTTTAGGGCTGGTGCCAGGCCTTTAGGCAGTTCCTTAGTGCTGGTGCGTTCTGAAATCTGTCACCACGCTGGCCTCTCAGCTCCCTGCCCCCAGTGCTGTTTCACCTCTCTGCTGGGTTTCAATCACTTTAAGCAGTACTTTGGGGTTTGTAGACCTTTTTTTTTTTTTTTTTGCCTTCTAAAAAATGGCATTTATGCTGTTTTTAATTTATTTTTATTTTCTCTGTTGTTGTATATGCTTTCCAGTAAGAAAAGGGGTTTTTGAATCTGAACTATAAGTTACAGATTGTGACAATACTACCAAGCAGGCAAAAGCCTTCCTCTGAGAGAAAAGGGGAATCTGAAAGGTAGCTAGACCACAGATTTCACTTCTTCAAAACACATATTATTCATATTCACTTCGGGAATGACCTGCCAATGTCTGTGACCTCTAGAGGAAGGAAGATGAAATCATCTTAAAATATTATGAGGATTGGCTGGGTGCGGTGGCTCCCAGCAATTTGGTGGGCGGATCACGAGGTCAGGAGTTCGAGACCAGCCTGACCAACATGGTGAAACCCTGCCTCTAAAAATACAAAAATTAGCCAGGCATGGTGGCACACACCTGTAATCCCAGTTACTGAGGAGGCTGAGGCAGGAGAATCGCTTGAACCCAGGAGGTGGAGGTTACAGTGCGCCAAGATTGCGCCACTGCATTCCAGCCTGGATGACAGAGTGAGACTCAGTCTTAAAAAAAAAAAAAAGAAGAAGGAAAAAAAAGAGGATTAAGAAGAGAATCTTATGCTGGAACACTAACAGCTCTCAAACTGGACCGAGGCTGAGTGAGAGAAGAATACAAAGAAGGAAAATGCGGCCAAAACAGGTACAACATCTGAACTCCTTCTAGAACACAAGCTAAAGCTGCAGTTATCCAATATATAATTGTAATGTTTAAGATCATACAGATCAGTGCTGTTTAATAGTGCTATCTAGAAATGCAAGCACATATATAATTTTAAATTTCCTAGTAGTCATATTAAAAAAAGATGAATTTTAATAATACATTTTATTTAACCGTATGTTCTAAAACATTATTTCAACATAGCAATACCTATCAGTTATTAGTGAGATATTTTACATTCTTTCTTTTTGCATCAAGTCTTCAAAATGTGGTGTGTTATTTTATACTTACAGCACATCTCACTGCAGTCTAGCTCAACAGCTACACATCATTAGTGGCTACCATATTGGAAAGTACAAACAGAATTAAGAAACTATTTTAACTTTATCTTTCAGTCAGCTTGCCATTTCTCTATTATATGTTTCCCTCATTCAGCCTTGTACTGTTACTAAAATGAGCATATACAAAGAAGTTATGCTAGACACTATAAACAGTATATTGTTTGTATATAAACAAATGCAACTGAAATTGCTTAATGATTCTTTGAAAGATTTTGTTTTTCTGTTAGCAAGGCTAAACATATTTTTTGAAATGTACGTATAATTATCAATTTGTTAAGCAAGTTGCTCTACAAAGTCAATACAGAAATGAACTTGGGAGCTGGGCGCAGTAGAGTGCACCTACAGTCCCAGCTACTCCGGAAGCTGAGCCTGGAGGATCCCTGGGCAACATAGCAAGTTCCCATCTCTCAAACAAACAAACAAACAAAAAAAGTGAATTTCTACTCAACCAGTGTGCAGACCACATCTAGACTTCCAAAAGGGTCTGATCTAAAATTGCAAGGCTTTATCATACATATGTATTTAAATACACTATATGTTGTCTAGAGGTTAAGACAACTGCCTTTATCTGCCTAAAATCCTAAGTAGGTTCTTAAAAGAAATCATGACTAACGGACTTATTATACCAAAGAAAGGGAACAAAATACAAACAATTTTAAAATGATATCTGCATTAAAATGGTTATTAAACATTAGATTTTAATTGTCCTTCAGATCTTTTCCAAGCATGATATTTAAAACTCTTCTCTTTTCAAAATGCTGCCTTGCAACCACATCAACCTAACAGTGAAGCACAACCTGTTCGTAACTACTGGTAAATAGACTTCTAGACAGCAAATGATCCCTGAAAGGCCACATTTCCATTGAATAATAAGACTACAGTACTTTGTACTATCCTATTGTACAAATGCAAGGAGCACAACAAAATGACACCAGTGAAAAGAAAATTTTATAGAAAAAAGATAAATGCTCTCTTTTTGTATGAGGTAAGAAAAAAATTATATAGCTTTCCAAACGCTCAAAACTGTAAACCAAGAAACATATTTCACAGTGATTTTTTTAAAGTTAGACTATCCTTAGTAAATTGTTTTTGGCTTAAAATTAAAAGGCCAGATATTACTAATGGACTTAAATGTTTTCTTGAGTGGAACTGAAAATCCTTTCCAATTCACAATACATTTTCAACTATAAACCATTTTACTTGTTTCCTTCATTTCTAATTTCAAATGAACAGAAAATCTAGTCTTGTTCTTAAATAATCTCTAGAGACAAGTTTAATCTTTCAACATCTAGTCTTTGAATATTTTGTACAAATAAACCCAAACTACTAATATTTCATTCAAAATAAAAAGCTTCACTTTTAAGTTGTAGTGCTGACATCTAGAAATCTGCTTTTCAATAACGATCTGTCAACAGTACATACTTAGTTATTATTCATTTATAAATTTTCTCATAATTACATCCTCCAATTATTTAGGAACACCTAAAGACACCTTACCAAGAATTAGATACTCCTGAAGAGCTTAGTTCCAATCTTGACAATTTATATAATCCAGTCTATTTGCTCAAACGTACATTGCATATTCTAAGAAATATAGTTAGTAACTACAACACATATTATTAGTTCCATATTAATAAAAGTGTGCTTAACCAAACTAACCTTGGTGTAGTACTTTACAGTTATACAGACTCCCTTTACAAACACACATTATACCTCATTTAATCTATATAACAATTCCATGCAATTCTTAGTGGGTCTTAGACTATCGATCTACTTTGGATAATATTAACTTGCTACATCTTAAATTAATAGGTTTGAGGTAACATGTTCACGCCCACTTGCAGAGAGTCAGCCTTTACCACTAAGGAGTTTAAGAATTTTTAGATGGCCGGGCGCGGTGGCTCAAGCCTGTAATCCCAGCACTTTGGGAGGCCAAGACGGGTGGATCACGAGGTCAGGAGATCGAGACCATCCTGGCTAACACGGTGAAACCCCGTTACAAAAAAACTAGCCGGGCGAGGTGGCGGGCACCTGTAGTCCAAGCTACTCGGGAGGCTGAGGCGGGAGAATGGCGTGAACCCGGGGGGCGGAGCTTGCAGTGAGGTGAGATCCGGCCACTGCACTCCAGCCTGGGCGACAGAGCAAGACTCCGTCTCAAAAAAAAAAAGAATTTTTAGCAACTGCAAATATATGAACATAGCAGCCATACTGATAAATACCTACATGAATAAACTATTAAATGGACAGGCGGTAAGGAACATTCGTTAGTTCACTCATTCATCCATTTATTCATTTTTTGAGCACCTACTGTGTGGTAGGCACTGTTACTGTTGGACTGGATATCTAAATGGCATTTATTAGAATGGAATTTATATTTAGAAGTAATTGAGAAATGATAATCTATTTTTACTATGAGAAATTAAAAGACTACTGGGAAAACAATCTAACTAGGTGAATACACTACTAATGGAAAGTAAAACTAAAAATGAATCTATAGTTTGATAGTCTAAAGAGAAGCAAGCTGGAATAAAAACAAAATCAACATATCCACACTAATGGACCAGATATCAGAAAGGGGTCGCATGTTGATCTTTTCCTTACAGGGATAAATTTAATCTAAAACATGTACTTGAGAATAGGCAAAGTGTAAAGCACTTTATTACACTCTGTGAGGATTAAGTAAACAGCTCATACAATACAAGGCAAAATAAAATATACGCTAATAATCAAATACTATGGGACTTCAAACATAGGAATAATTAATTTGGACTTGGGAAATAAAATGTATAATAAATAGGTTGTGTTGTTTTTTAAAAATACGGTCCCACTCTGTCCTTCAGATTGGAATGCAGTGGTGTGATCATAGCTCACTGCAGCTTTGAATTCCTGGACTCAGGTGATCCTCCCACCTCAGTCTTCCAAGTAGCTAGGACTACAGGCACATATCACCATGCCCAGACAATTTTCTGGTTATTTTTTGTAGAGATACAGTCTCACCATGTTGCCCACCAGGCTGGCCTCAAATTCCTGTCCTCATGTGATCCTCCTACCTTGGCCTCCCAAAATGCTAGGACTGTAAGCGCAAGGCGGTGTGCTTGATAATACTTTAGTTTTATTATAGGCATTCCTAATCTTAGATAACTGAGCGATGATCTCTAATTTTAAACTTTTTTAGTATCACTTCAAACTGAGTCATTTGAAAGAAAATACTCAATGTGAAAAACAGAAGCCGCTGTCTGAAAAAGCAATACATTATGACCCAGTTTTACCTGATGTTGACTTGAATTTTAATAGAGTGCAAAAAGAGAATCTCAGGAATAGGATAAAGTGTGAAAAGGAAAAAGCACAAAAGAAATCTCCATGAGATGATGCTACAATACAACTGAATTGCAAAGTCAGGATGCTAACTCTCAAAGACAATCCTGCAAATGTGCTTCCATAATCAATATATTTAGCAGACTAAGAAATGTATCTAGAATTTAGGCCCTTAATTTTGAGTAACTTTTTCCCAACATGAAACAAACTACTCTAAAAAGAAACTATATCTATATGTTATGTGTTCCCCAAGTCATGTGTTGAAACCCTAATCCTCAAAGAGATGGTATGAGGTGGTGGGACCTTTGGGACGCAATTAAGTCATAAGGGTAGAATCCTCATGATGGGATTAATGCCTTTATATGAGACTCAGTAACACTTGCTTCCTTTCTCTCTGCCATGTGAGGATACAGCAAGAAGGCCGCCATATGGAAACCAGTAAGAGGGCCTCACCAGAACCTGACTATGCTGGCACCCTAATTTTGGACTTCTCATCCTCTAAAACCAGGGAAAGTAGATACCCGTTGTTTAAGTTACCCAGTCTATGGTATTCTTATTATAGCAGCCCAATCTGACACTGTATTTAGATAAATATTTAAATACATTTAAACTAATGGGGAAGGCGAAGATGAAAATTAAATAAGCCTGTTCCCAAATTCCAATTATTTCACACAACAGTATTCTTTCATGTGGTAGCATCGATAGTTTATAAACCTATCCCAAATTTTCAGTGTCTTACATTGTGTATGTATAATGTATGAAGTGCAGATATAGAATGTATCTAATGAAAAGTATATGTACTATATTTATGTTTGCTATGTACATATCACATTTTTCTTTACATTGTAAAAAATTAAATGGAATTATTTATTTTCAAATAACTACCATATTTCTTAATAACAACATTTTTTAAAAAATGATCATCTTGTATTACGGGCTTTCTATTATGCTACATATGAAAGAGGAGATATGATAATGATTTAACATTCTTGATGCATCAGACTGAAAAATTAGATATTTACAGACCATGTCTATAACAAAATTCTAATTGGATAATCTTTTTTCCCCCTTGTTCTCATTGTGAAAGATAAATAAATTTAATTTGGTTACTGGCACGGTCTATTGGGCTAAGCACAGGATGGTGGTTAAAGAAAACATTTAGAGTTCCAATCTTGGTCTGTTGTTCCACTTCTAATCTCAACTCACTGAATGCTCTTGGATAAGTCATAAACTAAATGACTTTTCTTGATTTCCTCATCTGTAAAATGGAAATAACTGTCTTACCTCCCGAAGATACACTACTTAGATTAATTAATAACTGGGTAAAATACTGTGAAACAGAAAGTGATGAAAGTGTTCCATGAAATTATAACTTAAAATTAAGTCATTATTGAAACTGACTTTTTAAAATGTATGTTGCTTGCATGGTTTGTCTCCTCAGTCATCGTCCACAGGACTCTGAGAGACTGTGGGAATATGAAGCAAGACATGAAGCCAAGTTTGATCTCCAACATTGTGTAAAGGGACTGTACATCATGGGACACAGCCCTAGCTAACCTAAGCCACCTAGATAAAGCCTGGGAAGAGTGACTCAAGCTGAAAGTAAAAGTACTTTTAAAAATGTAAACTGAACACTCCAATTGCATTTGTGAAAAGATCACCTGACTCATTTGAACCTTCATCTTTCAGGGTGTGGGACAGCCCCAAAATAAGTGAGAAAGCCTCCACGGGCTCCATAAAGGATCTATAGTTTAGTGATACAACACCAGGTTCATTTAATCTACACCACTAGAAGAATTAAAAGATAAATGATTATCCAAAATGAATTTCATGTAACAATCCTAAAAGACTGAGGTTATTGTTCAATATAATACTTTTTATCTTTCCTCCTCTAAATTATAAATTGTTTACTAAAAGATGTAGAAATTGTTGATTTGAAAATTAATTTGGTAGAACTGCTTTAGGTGTTTATTTTACTCACCTCTTCCTTTCTCAAATCACAAAGATCTTAGATGGATACAAACATCTCAAGAAATATGCACCTATTCTTTATTTCAATTCAACAAGTAATTAGTGAGCAAATACAGTGTCAACTGTTCTTAGGTTATGCATAACATAACTTTTGTAAATTAAATTATATGTTCCTGTGAAACTTCTGTTTTCAGAAGATGGAAAGAAGGTGGCAGTCTGACAAGGGAGCTCAGGATCCAAGGAACAAAATGATGGGTTTTCTTTTTGTCTCATGTATTTGTTTGTTTGTTCGGTTGGTTGGTTGGTTTCATGTATTTTCTTTTTGTCTCATGTATTTCAGACTGGGTACTGGAGACGCCAACAACCCAAAAACACCAATGGGAGGAGATCCAGAAAAAAAAAAGCCCCAAGAAAAGCATGCCCTCTCTATCCAGGAAGTAGGCCAGCCTACCAAGACAGAAGCTTTTCAACAAGAACCACTCCACTCTAGCTAAACACCACAGAAAAAAAGAGCATCCCACCCCCAACCCTACCAGCAAAGGCCAAGTGGTGAAGCTAGACATCCATCCTCTGTAGGCTGTAAAAAGAAGTCACAACCTTCTGCTGGGGTAGGAACAGAGAAGGCTGAGTGGGGGAGCCACCCACAAAGATATCAGTGAAGACCAAGGGGAGACCATTCAACTTCATTCCTAGGTTAATTATCTTCAATAGTAGCTGCTAATGAATCAATCTGGTCAGGAGGCAAAGAGTAGGGCAAGAATAGAGTGTAATACAGAAATTCACAAGAAAGTGCTAACTCACCATTTAAGTGCTGTTTACAGCCAGGTGTGGTGGCTCATGCCTGTAATCTTAGCACTTTGGGAGGCAGGCGGATTACTTGAGGCCAGGAGTTCCAGACCAGCCTAGCCAACATGGGGAAACCTCATCTCTAAAAACACAAAAATCAGCCGGGTGTAGTGGCACAATGCCTGTAATCCTAGCTACTTAGGAGGCTAAGGCACAAGAATCACTTGAACCCAGGAGGTGGAGGTTATAGTGAGCCGAGATTGTGCCACTGTACTCCGGCCTAGGCAACAGAGTGAGACTGTCTCCCTGCCCCCGAAAAAAGAAAAAAAAAGTACTGTTTATAGAGCTCCTATTGTTATAAGGCACTAGGCTGGAGAAATGGAAGGAAAGATATGTTAATAGATGGAGGCTGACAAAAACTTAAAAAAATAAAGTGGTGTCTACTGATCTTTTAATTCAAGCCTATGATTTGCCCTAACGACAAGACTATATCATAAAAATGAGTTCATATAAGAAAAAAATGGGTTATAACAAAAGGAAAATACTTTAAAGAGGTTTGGAGCCCCTTGTTTTCTAATTTATTTTATTCCTTATTTATATTTATATTATCATTTTTCCTAATCAGACTAAAGTTGCAACATTTCTGTATGTGCTTAAAGTCACATAGAAATGTATACTGCCAACTCTTTGTGCTATCTTCCAATTAGGAAAAAATTAAATGAACCACAGTGAAGAAGTAGATTATATGAGGAAAACCTTTAAAAATTAGTGGAAGAAGTTCAACATACACAAACCAATAAATGTAATCCAGCATATAAACAGAATCAAAGACAAAAACCACATGATTATCTCAATAGATGCAGAAAAGGTCTTTCACAAAATTCTACAATCCTTCATGCTAAAAACTCCCAATAAATTAGGTATTGATGGAATGTATCTCAAAATAGTAAGACTGATGTATGCCAAACCCACAGCTGATATCATACTGAATGGGCAAAAACTGGAAGCATTCCCTTTGAAAACTGGCACAAGACAGGGATGC
>NW_012115189.1:2905480-2906026 GCF_000951035.1 Colobus angolensis palliatus
AAAACCCTAGAAGAAAACCTAGGTAATACCATTCAGGACATAGGCATGGGCAAGGACTTCATGACTAAAACACCAAAAGCAATGGCAACAAAAGCAAAAATTGACAAATGGGACCTAATTAAACTAAAGAGTTTCTGCACAGCAAAGAAACTACCATCAGAGTGAACAGGCAACCTACAGAATGGGAGAAAATTTTTGCAATCTACTTATCTGACAAAGGGCTAATATCCAGAAACTACAAAGTATTCAAACAAATTTACAGGAAAAAAACAAACCCCATCAAAAAGTGGGCAAAGGATATGAACAGACACTTCTCAAAAGAAGACATTCATACAGCCAACAGAACATGAAAAAATGCTCATCATCACTGGCCATCAGAGAAATGCAAATCAAAACCACAATGAGATACCATATCACACCAGTTAGAATGGCGATCATTAAAAAGTCAGGAAACAGGTGCTGGAGAGGATATGGAGAAATAGGAACACTTTTACACTGTTGGTGGGACTGTAAACTAGTTCAACCATTATGGAAAACAGTATGGCG
>NW_012115189.1:2906756-2965551 GCF_000951035.1 Colobus angolensis palliatus
AAAAAAAAAAAAAAAAATTAGTGGAAGAGAGGATACAGAGTATGTCCAAAACCAGATGTTTAGTTGATATATTTCTTTTAAAATATACGTTCACAAATCTCATTGCAGCAGAAGGCTATCCCTTTTCATAGTATAAAAATGGTTAAAAGCAATGATATATATTTAGAGGTATAGAAAATAAGCATCTAAGTAAAGCAGTTACAAGCCTAATGTACAAGTTATTTGGAAAAGAAAATGGGCATTAAGAAAATAGCAGACTTGAGATTTAGGCTCACTAGGACCACTTAGTGCAAGTGTATTACTGGCAAATTCAATAGACTTAGAGAGGTCATCATGGTTGGCCTTCTTCAATCCCTCTGCCTAGAATACTGCAATCTATCAATAAATGCTTACTTAATGAAGGAATGCCATATTTGACATTTGGCTTTCCCTTCACTTGGCTTCCATGAAACTTTTCTGACTGCCTTGAAAATCACAGGCTATCAATTGGAATTCAGTTATCTGCTATTCTTAAACAAATTTGGAGTCTTTTATTCCTTCTGTGGTTCAACTCAGACACTGCAGCTTTGAACTGAAATAAATGATTCATTCTCTAGTCTAAATGTATTCAACTGGTTACTGAGAAAATTTCAGATTTATACTGCTTCTTCCAACTTGATTACAGTACTTTAATACCTGCATTCCAAATGTTAAACTACCTGTAATCCTTTACATTTGTAATAAAAACAAAAACTTTACATATTTATTATTGCAACTTCCAGTGTTTACTCTGTGAAACTTATGAAGAGATTGCATTTTTACCTTGTACATTTATTCAGCTTGGCTAAAGAACTCAATTTAAATTTTATCTATATTAAAAAGCCTCTGAGGCCGGGCGCAGTGGCTTACGCCTGTAATCCCAGCACTTTGGGAGGCCGAGGTGGGCGGATCACGAGGTCAGGAGATCGAGACCATCCTGGCCAACACAGTGAAACCCAGTCTCTACTAAAAAAATAAAAATAAAAAATTAGCTGGGCCTGGTGGCGAACACCTGTAGTCCCAGCTACTCGGGAGGCTGAGGCAGGAGAATGGCGTGAACCCGAAAGGCAGAGCTTGCAGTGAGCCGAGATCACGCCACTGCATTCCAGCCTGGGTGACAGAGTGAGACTCCGTCTCAAAAAAAAAAAAAAAAAAAGCCTCTGAAATCCAAGGACACTTGCTTTCCAATTTGCATTTAAAAGATGTGTATTTAACAAAATGTTTTATTTCTTTCAAAAGAATTTAATTTGAAGTTCTCAGGGTACTTGTACCAAAGTACGTATTATCATAAAAATAGGTAAGAAATTCAAAGATAACCTAGCAGAATTCCTTGTCATCTTTCTTACTTTACATATAAAGAAATAAAAAGCCATTCGTGTTTACTGGTTCACCTGACAGTCCATCTACTCATTTCATCATTCAAGAAGTGTTGAGCATCTCCAGGCTGGCATCTGGTCCAGAGTAAAGAATAAAAAGACATCCCTACTCTGTGGTTAGTGGTTTAGAGGAGAACTGAAACCTTGGTTGAGCTCAACTCCTAGTCTAACATGTTTCCATTGCATTGGTTATAATGAGAATTCAGTTACAAAGCATTCATTCTCCAATGGTGCATGCTACTAATATTTAATGGTGCCATTAATTAGATAGAATATCCTAAGTAAAAAAGTTAAACTTCTCCCCTACCTATTAAAGATTTTGGGCATTATCAATATGTTACAGTTCCTATGAGATAAAATTATTATTAAATCTATACTTTTCAGATTTCAAGACCTTCAGGTATTTTTTTCTGCCCCACCTAAATTTTACAATGATAACAAATTTCTATAGTCTTCAGCCTTTTTTCATTTTCTAGCCACAATCCCTTTACCCTCACCTAAACACCACAATATACACGTCAGCCTCTAATTTTTCATACAAGTTATACCACCTCTCTGGGAACATTCTCCTGAGTTTAGTGTTCTCATCCAAACCCTGGACTTAATCAGAAAGAACGACAAGAAACTTATCCTCCCAATCATCCTTAATAACCTAGTACTTATTATTGTTTCATTAAATTTGATCCCTAAAGCTCCAGAGATGTTAATTGCCCAGGTTGTAAATATGGTATTTGCTATGCCATTAATGAAATTATAATTTCAAAGAAAGAATTTTTCTGATCACTTTTAAAGAAAAATACTATCAAACAGATTAGGAATCTGGTCTACCGCTTATGCAAATATATAAGTACTATTTATAAGGAAAAAAAGGTAAATCTGGGTATATGATGAGTAGTTAACATTCATTAAGGGTTAAGGCACGTTCTAGTTGAGAAAAGCTTCTGGAGTGGTAAAAACTGTTGTATTTTTTCCATCAAGTAATTAAAGAGGTGATCATTAGAAAACACAGAACAGATATATACAAATTTTAAGAACACAGACTTTGGTTTTCAGCTACAACATGTAATACAGCTTGCAAGTCATCATTCCCACCCTAAAAAAAGAAAAAAGGCTAAACAAACCAAAAATATATGACTTTTCTAAGACTCATCAGAGAATTCAGATCACAGGGCAAACTGTTACCCTAAAATCTAGAGACACAGGAGAAAAGAAAGAATCATAGCCAAGCACAGCACAGATCAGCATATCTTGAACAAAAGCTGCTGGAGTCATAAAATGGTAAGAACATTTGCATGATAATTTTGACAAATTACTGGAAGTGAGTATGGATTACTTGGTATTGAAAAACTGCTGGTGACCTAGTCTTAGGGCAACCTTAATACTTTGATGGACTTTATTTCCAGGTTTTTGACAAGGTTCTCACATTAAAGATCCAAGAAAAATCCCCTCACATATAGGAGAGTGGGAGAAGAAAAGTAACTATAGTCATGAGCCTCATAACAATGTTTGGAACAATGATACATGGTTATCAAAGGTGGTCCCATAAGATTATAATGAAGCTAGCCGGACGTGGTGGCTCAAGCCTGTAATCCCAGCACTTTGGGAGGCCGAGACGGGCGGATCACGAGGTCAGGAGATCAAGACCATCCTGGCTAACACGGTGAAACCCCGTCTCTACTAAAAAATACAAAAAACTAGCCGGGCGAGATGGCAGGTGCCTGTAGTCCCAGCTACTCGGGAGGCTGAGGCAGGAGAATGGCGTAAACCTGGGAGGCGGAGCCTGCAGTGAGCTGAGATCCGGCCACTGCACTCCAGCCTGGGCGACAGAGCAAGACTCCGTCTCAAAAAAAAAAAAAAAAAAAGATTATAATGAAGCTGAAAAATTCATATCATCTAGTGACATCATAACATCATAGTGCAATGTATTATTCATGTTTGTGGTAATGCTGGTGTAAACAAACCTACTGTGCTGCCAGTTGTATAAAAGTACAGCATATATAATTATGTACAGTACATAACACTTGATAGCAATGAAAATGTTACCAGCTTACGTATTTACAATAGTGTATTTTTATTGTTATTTTAGAGTGTATTCCTTCTACTTATTTAACAGCAACAACAAAAAGTTAACTTAGAGATTAACACAGGCAGGTCCTTCAGGAGGTATTCCAGAACATGGCATTGTTACCATAGATGACAGTTCCATGCATGTTACTGGCCCTGAAGACCTCCAAACCAGACACGATGTGGAGGTGAAAAACAGTGAAACTGATTATCCTGACCCTATATTGCCTAGGCTAATGTATGTGGAGTTCTGATAAGGAAGCAACAATGAGGAAGGGGCCCCAGGCAGGAAAGAACAATGAACAATTCTTCTGACAGATGGCTAATCACAAACAACCTGAGAACTCAATGACCCATGTAGCCCCCTCAGCACAACCCTACAAAACTTCCCTACAGCCCCTGTCACTTTGCAGACAACCCCTTCTCTGCTGTGCTGCCCACTGTAACTTTGCAACATTATTTTCACTTTCTCTAATAAATCTACCTTTCTTTACTTATAATTGTCTTGATAAATTCCTTTACCACCTGTGTCACCGGCCCCAGATAGTCACTACCTACAACATCTTAGTTTTTAACAAAACAGTAAAATTTAAAACATTAAAAACATTAAAAATTAAAAATTTTGAAAGTATAAAAAAGCTTATAGAATAAGGATATCAAGAAAGAACATTTTTTATACAGTTGTACAATGTGTTTAGGTTTTGTTTTTTGTTTTTTGAGACAGAGTCTCTTTCTGTCACCCAAGCTGGAGTGCAATGGTGCAATGTGCACTCACTGCAACCTCCGCCTCCCAGGTTCAAGTGATTCCCCTGTCTCAGCCTCCCCAGTAGCTGGGATTAAAGGCATGCCCCACCACGCCTGGCTAATTTTTGTATTTTTAGTAGAGATGGGATTTCACCATGTTGGCCGGGCTGGTCTCAAACTCCCAGCCTCAGGTGATCCGCCTGCCTCAGCCTCCCAAAGTGATGAGATTACAGGCATGAGCCACTGAGCCCAGCCGTGTTTGGGTTTTAACCTAACTCTTTTTACAAAAGAGTCAAAAGGTTAAAATAAAAAAAATCCTAAAAGTCCGTAAAGTAAAAAAGTTATAGTGAGCTAAGGTTAATTTATTGTTAAAGAAAAGAAAACTTTTAAATAAATTTAGTGTAGCTTAAGTGTGCAGTGTTTATAAAATCTACAGCATTATGCAGTAATGTCATAGGTCTTCACACTCACTCACTTACCCATAGCAACTTCCAGTCCTGCAAGTTCTATTAGGTGCCTGATACAGGTGTACCATTTTAAAAAATCTTTTGTACCTTATTTTTATGGTACAATTTCTTGTTTAGAAATATTATAATATGTAAATACAACTGTGTTACAATTGCCTACAATATTTAGTATAGTAACATGCCGTACACATTTGCAGCCTAGGAGCAATTGGCTATGCCATATAGCCTAGGTGTATGGTAGGTAATAGCATCTAGGACGGTGATCCCCAACCTTTCTGGCACCAGGCACTGGTTTCATGGAAGAAAATTTTTCCACAGACAGGGGAAGGGGGAGATGATTTTGGGATGAAACTCTTCCACCTCAGATCATCAGGAATTAGATTCTCATAAGGAGCACGTGACCTAGATCCCTCACATGTACAGTTCATAATAGGGTTCGTGCTCTTTTGAGGATTGTTAGATACGAGTTCTAAATTTCTTTTCAAAGAATCAATATGTCAGTATGTTCAATTCCTTGTCTTCTACTTTTAAACTTAACTTCCTCGTAAAGCAACCTTTTTTGATTACCTGCTCTACCCTGACTCATTCCAATTACCTACTCCACCCTGGCTCATTCCAATTACCTGCTCCACCCTGACTCATTCCCATTACCTGCTCTGTCATAACCATTTTTCCCGCCAAACCACTCACCCTGTCACGCTCTTTAAGTTAGCCAATCGGAATTAGTTTAGCCTTGTGCAGTCTAACCCTAGCCAATAGGGGAACAACAGAGCAACAGCGGCCATGTACATCAGGGATAAGAACCCCTTCCCCTCCCTTTCCCAAGTGTGCGTTCACCATTGCTCCATGTGTAAGGGCACACCCTTCTATAGAAGTACCTTGCCTTGCTGACAACTAAAAGAAAATTTCATATTCCAGTGCTATTTGTTTTGTGGCACCAAAACTTAATTATAACAATTTGGGGGCTCGTCTGGGATTACATTCCCTTCCGGGGTGGTCTCTGGTTCTCTCTCACGAGGAGGCGTGCCCCGCCCACTTGTGGCAGCCTCAGGGGTGAGAAATCAGGACCCACTCAGTGTGAAGAATAACCAAAGCTCTCAGCAATGTGGAAAGAAACTGGCCAGGAACCTAGCTTAAAGGATCCTCATATACTGCGGAGATGACTCTGTGTACACACCAAGGAAGGAGAAGCCGCTGGACACAGTGAAGTATTTCCTTGGTGGTTGGGACTAAGGAAAAAGCTGCAGGGTGGTAAAGCATTCCTTGGTTAGGACATACCAAGGAGAGAGAAACCGCAGGGGTGGTAAAGCATTCCTTATAGTAGGGACTAGGGAAAGAAAGCCATGGTGGGTGGTGAAGTATTCCTCATTTGGGATGTCTTGGAGGCTAAAAAGAGGTGAGAGATCTCCATTGAGGAGGGGGATGAATCTCAGAAAGAGGTGAGAAATTCCCATGAGTGGGGGTAGAACCTCACACAAACCTCTGGCAGTAAGAAAAATACTCAGAATCCCCCTTTCCTTTCTTCTTAGGAAAAGAAAGAGTAGCTCCATTCCTGCCAGTCCCTCCCCTAGGGCAAGGGGAAGGAGATGGGAGAACAGTAGCATAAGTGGCTGGCAGAGGCAGGGACCAGCAAAGAGGAAAGAGAAACTGGGAGAGGAAGTCAGAGAGAGAGAGAAAGAGACTGAGTCAAAGAGAGAGAGATAGAGAAAGAGAGACAGACACAGAGAAAGAAAAAGAGGGAATCAGAGAGAGAGAGAGAGAGAGAGACAGAGAGTCAAAGAGAGAGAAAGAGAGAGATAGAAGTAGTAAAGAGAAAAGAATGTGTCCTATTCCTTTAAAAGCCAGGGTAAATTTAAAACCTATAATTAATAATTGAAGGTCTTCTCTGTGACCCTATAACATTCCAATACCACTTTGTTGTCAGTGTAAACAAGGGTGTAGCCCGAAAGCACTGAGGCCACTGACAACCTGTAGCCTTCCTAACCAAAAAACTCTTAACCCAGTAACCCACAAATGGCCTAAATGCATTCAGTCTGTACTGGCAACTGCTTTGCTAACAGAAGAAAATAGAAAAATAACTTTTAGAGGAAACCTCATTGTGAGCACACCTCATCAGGTCAGAACGATCCTAAGTCAAAAAAAAAGAAAGCAAAAACGTACCTTACTGAATCAAGAACTTTAAAGTAAGAGGCTATTCCATTAGAAAAAGATGATTTAACATTAACCACTGAAAATTCCCTTAACCCAGCAGGTTTCCTAACAGGGGATCTAAATCTTAATTAACACAAATTATGGAATAAGATAGTGATTTTAAAGTAATAACAATTAATATGTCAGGAACTCTAAGGGATAGACAGTATGCAAGAACAAATGGGTAATGTCAGTAGAGGGATGGAAACTCTAAGAATGAATGAAAAGAAAATATAGAACAATAAAAAATAAACAAACTGGACTTCATAGAAAAATTTTAAGATGTATTCATCAAAAGATACCATCGACAGAGCAAAAGGCAACCTACAGATGGAAAAAAAATTGCAAATCATATATCCAATAAAGGTTTAACATCAAGAATACAGCTGACCTTTGAACAATGTTAGGGGCACTGACCTCCCATGCAGTTAAAAATCCACATGTAACTTTTGATTCCCCCAAAACTTAACTACTAATAGCCTACTGTTGACCAGAAGCCTTGCCAATAACATAATCAATTAACATATATTTTGTGTATGTATTATATACTATATTCTTAAAGTAAGCTAAAGAAAAGAAAATGTTATAAAAATCATAAGGAAGAGAACATATATGTATTTACTATTCACTAAGTGGAAATGAGTCATCATAAAGGTCTTCATCCTCATCATCTTCATGTTGAGTACGCTGAGGAGGTGGAAGGAGAGGAGGGGTTGGTCTTGCTATCTGAGGGGTGGCAGAGGCAGGAGAAAATCCAAATCTAAGTAGACTCACACAGTTCAAACTGGTGTTGCTCAAGGATCAACTGTATAGAGACATTTAAAACTCAACAACAACAACAACAAAAACCTGATCCAAAAATGGACAAAGGAGGTGAATAAACATTTCTCCAAAAAAGACATACAAATTGTCAAGAAGCATAGAAAAGTGTTCAAAATCACTAACCATTATAGAAATGCAAATCCAACCTACAATGAGATCTCAGTTTACACCCATTAGGATGGCTATTATCAAAGAACAGAAAACAATACTGGCAAGGATATGGAGAAATTAGAACCCTTGGGCACTGCTGCTGGGAATGTACAATAGTACAGCCACTGTAAAAAACAGTATGGCAGTTCCTTAAAAAATTAAAAATAGAATTGGCTTATAATCCAGATTCCACTTCTGGGTATTTACCCAAAATAACTAAAAACTATGTCTTAAAGACATATTTGTAAACCCATGTCCATAATAACTTTATTCACAATAGCTAAAATGTGGGAGCAGTCTGAGTGTGCATTGACAAATGAATAAGTAAAATATGGTATATACATATAATGGAATATTATTTGGCCTTAAAAAGGAAGGAAATTCTGACATATACTACATCATGAATGAACCTCGAGGATATTATGCTAAATGAAATAAGCCAATTCAAAATCATAGATGGAAAGTAGAAAGCCAGGGACTGGAGGAGGAAGCAATGGGAAGTCAATGTTTAATGGGTTACACAGTTTCAGTTTCACAGGATAAAAAAAGTTCTAGAGATGGATAGTTGTGATGGGTTCATAACATTATGAATGTATTTACTACTACTGAATTGTACACTTAAAAATGATTAAGATACTAAATTTTATGGTTTTTATATTTTACCACACTAACAAAAAAATGAAGAAAGGAAGGAAATATAGTAAGTCAAATTCACTGCAAGAGAAATTAAGAATGCCTTTGATAGGCTCATCAGTAGGTTGAAAACAGCTGAAGAAAGAATCTGTGAGCTTGAGTATATGTCAATAGAAATTTCCCAAACTTGGCAGGGTGTGGCAGCTCACACCTATAATCCCAGCACTTTGGAAGGCCAAGCTGGGTGGATGGCTTGAGCTCAGGAGTTTGAGATCAGCCTGAGCAACATGGCAAAACCCCATCTCTACAAAAAATACAAAAATCAGCCAGGTGTGGTGGCACATGCCTGTAGTCCCAGCTATTTGGAAGGCTGAGGTGGAAGAATTGCTTGAGCCCAGGAGATTGAGGCTGCAGTGAACCGAGCTTGTGCCACTGCAGCCTGAGCAATAGAGAGAGACCCTGTCTTCACCCCCCTATACCCCCCCAAAAAAAAGAAAAAAGAAAAGAACTAGCCCAAACGCAAAGAGCAAAAAAAAAAAAAAAAAAGCATATCCAAGAACTGTGGGATGATTTTAAAAGGTTTAAAAAGGTGACTAAAATATCAAAAGGAGAAGAAAAATGACTGAAGCAGAAGAAATATAAGTAATAATGGCCAAGAATTTTCCAAAATTAGCGATAAATTTCAAACTACAGATCCAGGAAGATAAAAAAGAAAGAAAAAATCACCAAGCAGGATAAAAACTGAAAAAATCTAAACATAGGCACATTATATTCAAACTACAGAAAATCAAAGACAAAGAGAAAACCTTAAAGAAAACCAAAGGAAAAACTCCCCTCACCTACAGAGGGTAAGAGTACATAACAAGAATCACATCAGACTTGTCAGCATCACGCAAACAAGAAGACAGTGTCTTAAAATTTAAAGCGTTGAAAGGAAAAAAAACCCAACAACCTTGAATTCTGTATCCAGCAAAATTAACATTCAAAAGGACAAAAATTTTCTCAGACAAAAACTGAAGAAATTCCTTACCAGAAGACTTGTCCCGAAAAACGTATTAAAGAGAAGTTCTTAACAGAGACAAGAAAAAAGATACAGGTCAGAAACTCAAATCTACATAATGAAACAGAGTGTTAAAGAAGGAATAAATGACAGTAATATAAAATATTTTGCTTTTCTTTTTCTTAAAATCAGAAATAACTGTCTTTTCAAAGTAATAACAGTGATAATGTATGGGGCAATTACAGCATATAGTTCAGTGAAATAAATTACAATAATGTTATAAGGGATGAAAGGGAGGAACTGAGATACTCTGTTATAAGGCACAAGCACTACCCACAAAGCACTGTAGTGTTATTAGAAAGCAGATATAGATTAGTTGTAAATGTATATTGCAAACCCTAGGACAACCACTTTAAAAAAAAACTGAAGAGAAGTATAATTTATATATTAAGAGAAGTGAGAAAATGGAATGATATAAAATGTTCAATTTCAACCACAGATGTCAGAAAAAGAGATTTTAAAAATGAAAAGAACAAGTACAACAAATAAAAAACAGATACAAATATGGTTGATATTAATCCAATGATATCAAAATTCACTTCAACTGTCAAGGACCTAAATATATTGATTAAAAAACAAAGACTGCCAGAGAAGATTTTTTTTAAACAGACCCAACTAATATTTTCTATAAGAAACTCATTTTAGACATAAAGATGCAGGTAAGCGAAAAGAGATGGAGAAATACGTACCAAGTTAACACTAACTAAAAGAAAGTTCGAGTACAGATGGTCCCTGACTTAACAATAGTTGAACTGACAATTTTTCAACTTTATGGTGATGTAAAAGCAATATGCATTCAGCAGAAAGTACACTTTGAGTACCTATACAACCATTCTGTGTTTGACTTTCAGTACAGTATTCAATAAATTACATGAAATAGTCAACACATTATAAAACAAGCTTTGTGTTAGATGATTTTGACCATAGGCTAATGTAAGTGCTCTGAATACATTTAAGGCAGGCTAGGCTAAGCTGTGGTGGTTACATAGGTTAGGTGTATTAAATGCATTTTTGACTTAACAATATTTTCAACTTACAATAAGTATATTGGGAAGTAACCCCACTATAAGTCAAGGAGCATCTGTATTTATTAATTTCAAATGAAGTAGACTTCAGAATAGGAAATAACCAAGGATAAAATGGAGTATTACATAATGATAAAGGGGTCAATTCTCCAAGAAGACACAACAATCCTTAACATGCATATGTCTAAAAATAGAACATCAAAATATATGAGGCAAAAACTAATAGAATTAAAAGAGAAGCAAATCCACTATTATGTAGCTAGAAACTTCAACATCCCCTTTTTAGTACCTGATAGATCTAACAGGCAAGAAAGCAGTAAAAATGTTGTTGAGTTGATAAGCAACACTAATTGACTGAATTTAGCTGATATTTATAGAATAATTTATCCAACAATAGCAGAATAAATATTTTTCTCAAACTCACATGGAACATTCTAAAAGAGAGGCACATTCTGGGCCATAAAATACACCATAACAAATATAATTTTTTTTCAGATGATAATGGAATTCAACTAGAAATCAGTAATAGAAAGATCCTGGAAAATCCCAGAATATTTGGAGATTAAACAACTTACTTCAGAATAACACAAGTGTAAAAAAAAGAAGAAGAAGGAGGAAAGAAAAAGCAGGCAAGAGAAATGTTAAAATATTTAGAACTAAATCAAAACGAAAATACAAGCTTGCCAAAATTTGTGGGATGCAGTGAAAGCAGTGATTTCAGGGAAATGTACAGCATTGAAGGCATTTATTTGAAAAGATCTAAAACCAGTAACCAGTTTCTATTTTTGAAAATTCTGGAGAATGAGCAATTTAACCTTAAAGCACTCAGAAAAAAAGAAATAATAAAAATTAGAGCAGAAATCAATGAACTTGAAAACAGGAAATCAACAGAGAATATCAATAAAATCAAAGCCTTAGTTATTTGAAAAGATTTTTAAAATTGATAAATCTCTAGCCAGAGTAATCAAGAAGAAAAAAAAGAAGGCATACATTTACCAATACCATAAGTGAAAGAAGGGACATCACTATTAATTACATGGATATTAAAAGGATAATAAAAGAACACTAAGAACACTCTATGCTCACAAATTTGATAATTTAGATAAAGTGGATCAATTCCTTGAAAGGCACAAGCTACCAAAAGTCACAGAAGGAGAAACAGATAATCTAACAAGGCCAATATTTATTTTAAAAATTAAACCTATAATTATTAACCTTTCCAAAAATAAAGCACTAGGCCCAGATGTTTTCACTGGGTGCATTATACAAACATTTAAGAAATGACATCAATTTTCTATAATCTGTTTCAGAAAATAGAAATAGACAGAATACTTCCTAACTCATTCTATGAGAACATTACCTTAACACCAAAATCAGATAAACATATGATAAAACAAAACTACAGATGAGTGTCTCTCAAGGACACTGTCATAAACTGAATGTGTGCAATGTAGAACGTGTAGTCAACGAAATTGGATATTCACTCGGGAGAATGATACCTAACTTCTTTAATACTTCGTTTAGGTATCTCTACCATTTAGGAAGAGATACCTAAACAAAGTATTGAGAAGCTTGGTTACTCCTTATGGCTTATAGTAAAATGCAAGAGAAAGAGAAATAAAGCTGTTAGGCAAAAAAGAATCAGAACTTAAAGTTATGTGGCAAATTCTCAGTCTGTTCATATTTTAAAAGATGAGAGCTTTCTGAGGAGAACACCAAGGTTGTGGCTGTACTATCACTCAGTAAAGAGACTATGAAATTATCTGAGCAGATACACTGCCAGTGTGAACTGTAAAGGACTGAATGAAGGAAGTCAGCCTTCATGGATTCTACAAGATGGAAACATACAACCATCAGGGTGTGAACATGCATTATCCTTCAAGAAAATGTAACAACACCAAATGTGATTTAGAAATCACCAGAGAGCTGCCATTCTCACCACAGTCTCAAAGGGCAAGGATGATTTCAATCCTTCATGATTTCAACAAGCTAGGTTATTGCTACGCAGGAGCCTTGGGGACAAATCACCCCACAGACCCTTGGAGGCAGGAGTCTATGGAGGTGGGGCTGCCATCTCAGTGGATCCAGAAGGCAAAGCCAGTTGTTCTGAAAGGCAGAGCATGAAATCAAAGAGATTATTTTCAAACCTTAAGATCTAATGGAATTTCCTTGATAGGTTTTAGACTTGTTTGGGACATAACACCCCTTTCTTCCTTCTGATTTCTCCTTCTTAGATGAGATCAGGCACATTCAGGGTGGAATGGCCATAGACCGATTTCTCCTTCCTAGAATGGGAATGTTTATCCTGTGCCTGTACCGCCACCATATTTTAGTAGTACTTGCTAGTTTCACAGATTCACAGCTAGAGAGAATTTTGCCTTAGGACGAATCATACCTTGAGTCTTAACCCTTTCCACTTTAGATGATATTTAGATGAGACTTCGAACTTCAAGGCTGATGCTGGAATGAACTAAGACTTGGGATAAAATGAATGTATTTTTCATGTGAGAAGGATATAAATTGGGGGAAGGGAGGCAGGGCTGAAATGTTTGTCCCCGCTCCCCAAATTCATATGTTGAAGCCCTAACCTCCACAGCTATATTTGAAAATATGGCCTCTTAGGAAGTAATTAAAGGTAAATGAGGTCACAAGGGTGGGGTCCTGATACCATAGGATTAGAGGTCTTATAAGAAAAGACAGCACAGAGTGTTTTCCTCCTCCCCTTGTGCCATGTGAATACACAGTAAGAAGACAGCATCTGCAACTCAAGGACAGAACCCTTGCCAAACACCAACCCTGCTGTAATCTTGAAATTTCAGTCTCTAGAACTATAAGAAAATAGACTTCTGTTGTTTAAGGCACCCAGTCTATGGTATTTTGTTATGGTAGCTCAAGGAGACTAAGACAAACATAAATGCAAATATCCTCAACAAATTATTACCAACACTAAATCCACCAATGTATAAAAAGAATTATACAGTACCCTAAAAAGGGGAGAGTGTAACTTTTCAGTGTCTGAGTGTAGGCTTCACATAGTGATTTCCTTCCGAAGAGTACAGTAAGAAAAGGAGGAAGAAATGGGTTATCTTTAAGATGAAGAAAACTCACAAACCCTACTTTAGCCACGTGGTCAAGGTCAACATCAAAAATCATAAATTCATGTTCGTAATATGTACTCTTGATATAGTGTGACAGAAATCACACTTCACCTGTGATCTTCTTCCCCTAAACCCATAACCCAAGTCTGATTATAAGAAAAACAAGAAACAAATTCTAAATGAGGAACATCCTATAATACATTTGAGCAGTGCTTCTCGAAACTGGCAATGTCATTAAAAACATGGAAAGTATGAGAAAATGTCACAGCCAAGAGTACCCTAAGGAGATATGACAACTAAATGTAATGTAGTATTCTAGATGGGATCCTGGAAAAGAAAAAGGACATCAAGTAAAAACTAAGGAAATCTGAATAAACTACGGACCTTAGTTAATAACAACATATCAAGTCTGGCAAACATGTGAAACCCCATCTCTACCAAAAAATACAAAAATTAGCTGGCCATGGTGGCACATGCCTGTAGTCCTAGCTACTCAGAAGGCTGAGGCAAGAGAATCTCTGGAACCTGGAAGGCGGAGGTTGCAATGAGCCAAGACGGCGCCACTGTACTCCAGCCTGGGTGACAGAGTGACACCCTGTCTCAAAAAATAAATAAATAAATAAAATAATAACATACCAATATTGGTTCCTTGATTGTAATAAGTTTGCCATGTTAATAACAGGGTACAAACTGTGGGGGGACCAGGAGGTGTATATGGGAACTTTCTGTTCTATTAATATGTACTCAATTTTTCTGTAAATTTATAACTGTTCTGGAAACTAAAGTCTACAAATAAAACACATACACACACACATCCCCCTTCCAAAAACAGGAAGAAATCATGCATTCACATAAAAGAAATTTTAAAATAAATGATCTATAAATAATTATTAAATTAAAATTCTTAATGTAAAATAATTATATCTTAAAATTATTCCTTTAGAAAACTGATACCAATTTATACTTTATGTTATTAATGTATGTGATGTAATTACATAAAGAAGATAGAAAAACTTTCTCAAATTTTCATTGTAGCCAACAGAAATCATTAAAAAGCTTGATTAAATGAGATAATGTATATAAACCACATACAAGGAAAATGAAGCATATTAGAAGCATTAAACACATAAATGATGTTATTCTTATTATTAACAAGCTGGTAAGACAAAAAGTGAAGCAAATGTATGGAACCAAGAACTCTTCTAAGAAGCTTATTAAATTAGAGGGTTCTTCATGTTGGGCCAATACCCAACAATTCACAGTTGAAACACTTCCAGCTGGATTTGGGTAAGCAGGGGAAATGAGGAACAAAGGCAGAAGGCAAAACTAAGAGAAAACAGCTTTCCTGTAACAGTAAAGACATTCAAAAGCATCATTAAATAAACACAGAAACACAGAAAAACACCACTGGAATAATAGGGTAGAAAAATTTTAAGTAAGCTTATGTTTATGTATGAAAACAAGAAAGTAATTAGAGAGCTTTTGCTTTTAGGAACTATTTTCTAACGTGACAAAGCCTGGCTCAAAAAATATCTCATCGCATATAGAACAGATTGAAAATACTAAAATGTTAAAAATGTTTATAATTCTGTCAGTTCAAATTTCACACTTTGGAATTAGGATATAGTTCCCCAGTGTAACTTGTGTGAAAAAAATTATATATACATATATATACATATATATATGTATATATATCCTAACACATGCTCCATTTATCTAAACTAACATTGTTTAATTTTATTATACCAAGCAAATAGAAAATTTGAATTGCTATATGAAGCTCCATGAGGATTTATCCTTTGGATATAATTTATGGAATAGCAGAATTAATTTTTTTAAGTAATACATAAAATATGTCTACAAATTAATACCATCTTGGAGGAATCAATAAAATTCATTCATCAGTTATCTCCCATTCCGCTGACACCAAAGATAATCATCCTACTCTTCTTCCAGGAAACCACATTTTTCCTAAAACTACAATGTTTCTTTTTCAGAAGCAGAAAGAGAAAATTATGAAAGAAGAAAGTAAAGGAATTCTGTGAGACAAGTAGGAAAGAATACTCGGGAGAAAGCAAGAGGGCTACTCTAGAGTTTATACCTGCTCAGAAATGGAACAGCAGAATTAAAAGTGATCAAAAAATGAAAAGGGGGTCAGGCGTGGTGGCTCACGCCTTTAATCCCAGCACTTTGGGAGGCCAAGGCAGGAGAATTTGTTGAGCCCAGGAATTCGAGACCAGGATGGACAACATAGCGAGACCTTGTCTCTACAAAAAATTAAAAAATTAGCCAAGCAGAGTAGCACACACCTGTGGTCCCAGCTACGTGGAAGGCTGAGGTAAGAGGATCACTTGAGCCTAGGAGGTCAAGGCTGCAGTGAGCTGTGATCACATCATTGCACTCCAGCCTGGGCAACAGACACCCTGTCTCAAAAAAAAAAAAAAAAGAAGGGAAAAGAAAGAAAGAAAGGAAAAGAGTAAGATGCAGCCATAAAAAGGAATGAGATCATGTCCTTTGCAGGGACATGGATGAAGCTGGAAGCCATCATCCTCAGCAAACTAACACAGTAACAGAAAACCAAACACTGCATGTTCTCACTCATAAGTGGAAGGTGAACAATGAGAACACATGGACACAAAGAGGGGAACAACACACACCAGGGCCTGTTGAGGGGTGGGGGACGAGGGGAGGGAACTTAGGTGAGGATGGGTCAATAGGTGCTGCAAACCACCATGGCACACATATATACCTACGTAACAAACCTGCATGTTCTACACATGTATCCTGGAACTTAAAGTAAAATTAAAAAAAAAAAAAGAAATGAAATGACTTTTTAGTAATAGCCATTCTGACTGGTATGAGATGCTGGTGAGGCTGCAGAAAAAAGAGAACACTTGTACACTGCTGATGAGAACGTAAGTTAGTTTGAACATCATGGAAAACAGTTTGGAGATTTCTCAAAGAACTTAAAACAGAATTACCATTTGACCCAGCAATCCCATTACTGGGTATATATCCAAAGAAAAGAAATGGTCTTACCAAAAAGACACATGCACTCACTTGTTCATCGTGGCACTATTCACAATAACTATGACATGGAATTGACATAGGTGCCCATCAACAGTGGCTTCGATAAAGAAAATGTGGTACACATACACCATGGAATACTATGCAGCCATAAAAAAGAAGGAAATCATGTCCTTTGCAGCAACACGGATACTGCTGAAGGCCATTATTCTAAATGTGGGAACAGAAAACTGAATACCATGTGTTCTTACTTATAAGTAGGAGCTAAACACTGGTACTCATGGACAGAAAGATGGTAACCATAGACAATGCGGGACTCAAGGGGAGGGAGAAAGAGGGGAAAGGGATGAAAAACTGTTGAGTACTATGCTCAGTACCTGGGTGACAAGATCAATTATACCCCAAACCTCAGCATCACACAATATACCCCATGTAACAAACCTGCATAAATACCTCCTGAGTGTAAAATAAAAGTTAAAATTATTTTCAAAAATTTTTAAATTTAAAATAAATGAAATGAAAAACTGCTCCCCCTGCTCCATATAAACAAAGCTGAAAGATGATGTGGCATCACAATCCAACATCTAGCAATGAAGTCTTCGAAAGCACATTTTCAAGAGATTTAATGATGAGTAATTACATATGAAAAATTATTAATAGTGGTTATATGTGGGTAATGGGTAGGGGGCAGACTTTTCCTTTTCAGGCTCTGAACTTTTGTTTTCTTCCTCCATCTCCTCGTAAATATATATTAGCTTTATAATTGAAAATAACCCCAAATAATTATCGATTAGTAGGATGACCTGATCTTTCTGTTTCTATTAATAGGATCATGTATTCTTTTCATAATGATCTACATTATAAAAATAACCTAAATCTAAAACATTACAAGAAAAAAGCTGAAACATACATACTTCATTAACTGATGTTAAAAAACATTTATTAAATGCATTTTCTTTTATAGCATGATGACAATGCACTGTAAAAACAAGAGGTCCTGAATTCCATGAGCATAGGGTGTAAAGTGAAAATGCTTATTCACACAAATAGGACATATACACAGCAAAGCCAAAACAAACAATACTTTTAACATGTATTGAATAAAGGTAGAAAGTTGAGCGTTTACCTTCCAAAAAGGAGGGAAGGTCAATAGCCCAAAGACAGAAATCAGACAACTGAGAGGAAATGACTTTTTGTTTACAAGCTAATCAGTTCTGTTCAAATATATTTAAAATATGCAATGGAAAAGCATTTCTTTTAAGAATGTTTTTAAAAGACTTAAAACAGCCAGCTCATATCATATCAGTTTCAAAAATTATTTGAAGTTTACACATACAGCTACATGACTAGTTAACATACCATGATAGCTTTTTAAATCATTGCCATCAATAATCCATTCTCCTTTCATCTTTCCCTTTTATAATCTCAAAGGAAAAGTTGGGGACTACATTGAGGGAAAGAAGGGCTTGTCAGAAGTTATCGAGGGAAATATCAGGAAGTCACAGCATGCTCTGATTGTTATAAAGAGTGCTGCGGCAAAGTGACCCAGATCTATTGACAAGGCTTGGAAGAGTTAGTCCCAGGTAGGAAAGAAAATTTACCAGTAAGCACTAAATGAATTCCAAGATTAGATTACATTACAATAGCTAATTGTTGAAGTTTGGCAGCATTCACTTAAAATGTATAGGTGATTTTAAAAACTTTTCAAAGGGTGCTGCTTATGAGTAGCAATTAGAGAGAAGTTTTCTAGAATTACAGTTCGGAAGAAAAACAGAATGTTGCCCCTATTATTTATATTTACATACAAGGCAAATGCATAGGTAGCTTGCTAAGTCACAATTTAAGACATCACCTTGCATTTGGAGAAAAAGATATGGATTACAGAAGCAATGTCTAAGAAGAAATAGGCATTATAGGGCTAGTCCTTCAATTTCCAAATTTGAAGATATGCTATATTCCCCAAAGCTAGATCTGAAATAGTAACATAAGAAGTAAATATTAATTTTTGTATTAAAAATGCACAAAAAGGCAGTGAAGACTCTTCACTCAAATAAAATACTGTATTTTTCATGGAGCAGTTTGAAAACCATGACTATGATAGAAAAGGAGTAAGTTTTGGAGTATAACAAGGATTTGTTTGAATATTAATTCCTATACTTAAGACTTAAGTGATTTTAGAGAAGTTCCTGAACCACTTTAAAGAAGTTTACTTATTCTTTCTCCAATTTTTTTTATTATGGTAAAATACACAGAACAAAATGTAACATCTTAACCATTTTTAAGTGTACAGTTCAGTGGTATTAAATACACTCATAATGTCATATAACCAACACCACCATTCATCTCCATAAGTTTTTTTTTTGTTTCGTTTTGTAGAACTGAAACTCTACACCTGTACAAAATGACTTCCCATTCCCCACTCCCTCCAGCCCCTGGTGACCACCATTCTATTTCCTGTCTCTAGGCATCTCATGTAAGTGGAATCACATAGTACTTGTCTTTTTGTATCTGGCTTATTTCATTTTGCATAATGTCCTGAAGGTTCATTCACAATGTAGCATATGTCAGAATTTCCTACCTTTTTAAGGTTGAATAATATTCTATTGTATGTATATACCACATTTTGCTTAACCAGTCATCTATAGACACCATATCACTTCCACAATTTAGCTATTGTGAATAATGCTGCTATAAACATGGGGGTACAAATCTCTTTGAGACCCCATTTTCAGAAGCAGAATTGTTGGATCATATGGTAACTCTATTTTTAATTTTTTGAGGAATCACCATACTGTTTTCCACAGCAGCCATGCCAATAGTTCACTTATTTTTAATGAAGACAGCAACATCTGCTTTATAGGTTTAGAGTGATGAATTGAAATGATAAATATAAACAGCTTAGTATAAAGCCTAAAAATATTTTGTTGGTACTCTTCACCTTTTTCCCTACAAAGAAATAAAAATACCATATATAAGCTACATTTTAATATTGAATTTATATTTGCATTTGCCATTATATAATAAATTTCATTATCAAATAAGCTTTCATGAGTTCACCATCTCTAAACTATATGATTTAACATAAGGAAATAAAACAGCTTTGTCAAAAACTAGTAATCATTCTAAAATAGTTGGTAAGAATAGGATTGTTCTTATGACTCCTTTTTTTTTCTTTTTTTAAATTAATTTATTTTTTTGAGATGGAGTTTCGCTCTTGTCATCCAGGCTGGAGTGCAGTGGCTCAATCTAGGCTCACTGCAACCTCCGCCTCCCGGGTTTAAGCAATTCTCCCACCTCAGCCTCCAGAGTAGCTGAGGCTACAGGTGTGCACCACCATGCCTGGCTAATTTTTGTATTTTTAGTAGAGATGAGGTTTCACCATGTTGGCCAAGATGTTCTCGATCTCCTGACCTTGTGATCTACCCACCTCAGCCTCTCAAAGTGCTGGGATAACAGGCGTGAGCCACTGTGCCCGGCCTGTTCTTACTACTCTTTACAAATACAGAAGACAATAGAAGAAGAGAAAACGAATTGTTATATTGGCTCTTTTCCTCTAGAAAACCTGATTTCTGTTATTACATATGGATAGTTTTTTAATGCTATGATATGAGGTTGATTCTTAATAAGACAATTTCAATGTATTATTACTATAACATATACTAAACAAGATGAGTAATTTAGGAGAAAGTAGCTTAAAATCTCAGGATTATAATAATCTGCTATCATGACAACTAAAATGAGATAAATTTCAAGTATTTGGGAAGTTAAGGAAACATTACAAATATGATGCTTAATATAAATAACAAGCTAAGGAAATGCATTAAATTTTTGTATTTTTGGTTACAAATAAAACCAACTTATTGTTTCTAAGTATATATAGTTCTAATCAGTTTAGAGGTTAAAACAAAGTATTTTTCCTGGAAATAAAAAATTACCATAAGGAACACTGCAGGGATAATTTTTGCAGGCAGGATCTACTAATAGAAGCTACAACTAGTAGGAGAAAGTTTGAGGAGAAACAGAGTACTTGCATAGACTCTCCAAGAACCTATCAACTAGAAAAAGGAAAGCAGCAACTTTACAGAAGAGAAACTTTGCAGATACCACCTTTAACAGTGATGAAGGTTAACATTACCAGTAATGAGACATACCTATATGATCTACTCTGAAATGACACACTGAAAACAGCACATCATTTCTGTGGTATTCTTACAAAAAGTGCCTAACCCCAATGTAATTATGAGAAAGTACCAGACAAAGCCAAATTGAGGTACTAGGAATCATGTTCAAGGATTCCCTAGAAGAACTCAAAGGACTCAGATGTTGTACTCACAGTTACAAGCTATTACAACAAAACGATGCATAGAAAATCAGCAAAAGGGAAAAGACACATGGGGTGATACATATTAGACTGATGTTGAAATGACATTTTAGATACACTGAGTTAAATAAAATATGTTATTGGAATTAATTTCACCTGTTTCTACTTTTTATTATGGTTACTAGAAAAATTTAATTACATGTGTGACTCACATATTTCTATAGAACAGTGTTGGTCTAGATACATTAGAAGTTACAAAATGGTGATAGTCTATTATTCCTTCTTCATTACATGGCTGGAAAACTTTCATAAAAAGAAACCTACCCTTACCATTTGGCTATCTGAAGTATGTGTCATATATATTAAAAAAAAAAAAAAGCAGAAGAAATAAAGGCTTGATTCTTGCCCTTTATCAGCTTTCAAAATAATAACTTGGCCCCCTTATATGCTTCAAATGTAACTGTACCAGTTATCAATTTTAACTGTGGCAGTTATCAATTTACTGTCTCTTATTTCCAAAGCTACCCCTCTTGCCCTGCTTTGTGATACAAGATCAGGACCCTGTAACACTACTCCTTTGCCAGCAGGTACAAATGTTGGGCTTTGTGAGCACAGAGCAGTGAAGGGACAATACAAGGGCATATCCTGGGTTCTGGTTTGGATTTTTTTCCTATGATGCAGTTATCAGTTAAATATTGTGTGGGAAGCCTGGTGGCACTCTCCCCCAAGCCTCTAGCAGACCAGCTCTAGCCTACTGGTATTCTCTGGCAAATTTCCCCACCACCAAAGATTGGCTTCTAGCAGACCAGCTTTGATTTTCCAACATTTTCCAGCAAGTTTCTTCACAACCAACTGGCTGCTTCCTGTGGTCCAGCTGTGGCCTGCCACTCCCCTCTTACCCAGTTTTCAGATATAAGTCAGTCCCCACCCAAAGGCCCTTGATGCAAGGCGAGGCCAGGTCCCCTTGCAGAAAGACCCTATGGTTTTGCCACAAGTATATGCTTTAAATTATGTACCAAATCATCCCCAGAAAGACCTACTGCTATCTACTAGAGCAGCCTTGGTCCTCAACCATTTTGGCAACAGGAACCGGTTTTGTGTAAGACAATTTTTCCACAAATGGGGGTGGGGGGATGGTTTGGGGAAGAAACCGTTTCATGCCAAATCACCAGGCATTAGTCAGATTCTCATAAGGAGTATGCAACTTAGATCCCTTGAATGAGCAGATAACAGTAGTGTTTGTGCTCCTATGAGAATCTAATATCGCTGCTGATCTGACAGGAGGTAGAACTCAGGCATTAATTCTTGTTCCTCCGCCACTTACCTCCTGCTGTTGCAGCGTGGTTCTAACAGGCCACAGACCTATACTGGTCTGGCCTGGGGGTTGGGCACCCCTGTACTAGAATGATTATGTCATGGAGAAAAATTAATATCCAGACTTTTCAGAAACACTCTATACTGATTCCAGGGAAGTGATGCCAACTCTTGGAGCACAACACACTACTATGACACAATACATCAAAGTGAAGACTTAAAGAAGTCAGGTGATGCGTGAAGTCTTAACACAAGTTTGACCATAGCAGACCCAGTTAGTCCACAGACTCACCCTGTGGTACTTTCTTCTGTTCCTGAATGTATAATTGGAATAGACATATTTAGTAACTGGCAGAATCCCCAGAGGCACTCTCTTATACATGAGTTAAGGGTCATTATAGTAGAAAGAGATAAAGAAAAGCTCTAGGAACTTCCTTTGCCTTGCAAAAGAGTAATCCAAAAGCAATATTATATTGGGGCGGGGGGTGGGCATCAAAATTTGAAAGAAGCAGGAAGGGTGACATCTATCACATTCCCATTTAATTATCAGTCTGTCCTGCACATACATCATATAAATCTCAAATGACTGTGAACAATTAAAAACCTCAACCTTTTTCCCAAACCACTTATCCCACACTCTTCCCTATGGAATCAATCATGGCTCCTCTCTCTCAAATCTATCAGCTCAATATACCACTTATGCGTTAATCTAGGAAGCCGAACCATCCAGTGATACAGAATCGGGGGTTTATTATAAGAGTTAGACCTTATACTATTGTGGTAGAAGCTAGGGAGTAAAGATCCTGAAGGAGATGGTTGGAGGATCAGAAAAATACTTCTAACCAGAGACCATTAATGGGAGTTTTTGAAGAAGTCTATTAAAAGCCTATATCCCCGTGTTTGATGGTAAGCCTAAAGTCTATGACAGGAGGGCAGACAGGTGGGAAGAAAGCCTGGACATAAACTAGGACAAATTGCAATGCCTGAGAACAAACTGGAACGATGGAGACAAACTGGAAGCCAAGTCTGTTTTCAACCTTATCTAAACCTGATGCTGTAGATGACTTGCAGAAGAAGCTGTTTCCCTTTCCTACGGAGCTATACATTCATTTGGCCCATGACTCAGAGAAGCTAACAGGTAAGCCAACAGAGCAATGGTTATGCACACATCTGAATGTAATGACTGCTGTTTTACTTTTGCCTTCCAAGTATCACACATTTCTCAAGGCTAGCTATAACCTAGTACCACACAAGGAAGGGAATTCTAGGAAATGCAATTTTAGTTTAACTAACACAGTAAAGAAAATCACCACCTACACCTTCAAAAGATCCAGAATCTGACTGTTTCTCACCATTACTAATGTTACCATCCTAGTCACAAGAATGCTTGTCTGGATTCCTACAGTGAACTTTTAATTGGTTTCCCTGGCCCTTCCCTATCCAAGAGGGATTCTCAAAGGAAAATTAAAAAACAAAAAAAGTCAAATTACGTCAGTTATCATCCTGAAACCTAGCAATGCCTCCTACTTCCCTCAAAGTATAAGGTGAAGCCCTAACAGTAGCCATAAGATGAGATAATACAAGGCCTAATCTCTTCTACTTCTCTCTCCCTCCTTCACTTAGTCATCTCTTGCCACACAGGCTCCAAGGTCTGTACAGGATCTTTTGCTCCAGCTGTTTCTTCCATCTGGTGCTTCTCCCCTATATCTACTATCTGCTTTGCTAACTCCCTCACTTCCTTCAACTATTTGCTCAAATCTTACTTTATGGGACTTAAAATGGGACTTAAAACATTTTAATTTGTCACTCCTCCCCTTCAAACTGGAACACCCAATCCCTTATTATACTTAATTTTTTGCAAATACTGATTTAGCTCTCAACGTACACCTAATTTACTTATTTGTTATGTTTATTGTCTGTCTCTCCTAAATAAAACATAAGTTCCATGAATCTGGGATCTGATTTTGCATTAATATATCACAAGCTCCTACAATAGTAACTGCAAATACTGAAAGTATTTATTTGTTTAACTAATTAATCAAGTGAAATTCCAGAAGCAAAGAAGAAAAAAAAAATGGGGCAAAGTAATATTCGAAGAAATAACAGCAGGAAAAGCTCAGAACTGATGAAAAACAATGTAATGCATTTTCCACAAGCCTAATAAGTTCCAGTTGGGGGGAAAAAAAAATCCATACCTAGGCTCATTATAGTAAATCTACAGTACCTCAAATACAAAGATTGAATCTTCAAAACAAGAACAAAGAAAGGAAAGGTTACCTTTCTTTTGGGGTAAGAAGACAACTATACGAACAGCTGATTTGTTGACAGCAACAAGGAAAGTCAGAAGACACTGGAATAAAACTGTCTATATGCTGAAGAAAAAATAACTGTTTACTTAGAATTCAATATCCAATAAATAGGATAGAATAAAGACTGTCACTAAAACAACTGAACTTGCTACCAGCAGAGCCAAAAGAAACATTAAAGAATGTAACTACTGGCAGAAAGTCTGAAGTCATAGAAGGCAGGCACAGCAAAAGAAGTTGTAAATATGTAGGAAAAGCAATCAAATATTGACTGTATGTAACAAAAATAGTAAGGTATTGTGGGCTATAATAAAACAGATAAAAATGTAACTTGGAAAGGAGTGATCTGAATTACATTTCTTGGAAAAGTACAAATGTTAACTTTAGATTTAAAGAGTTAGATATGCATGCTAAAATTTCTAGGGCAACCACCAAAAAAAACCCCAAAATTTCAAACTACAACTTTAAATTGAGCAGGGGAAAAAAAACAATAAGGAAAAAATAAAAATAAAAGGCAAGAAAGAGGAAAAAGTATAGAAAAGGCAGGACAAATAACACAAAATAAGATTGCAAAAATTCATTACTTATGATTAATAAAGTGTAAATGGATGAAATGCTCCATTTACAAAGTAAAGATTGTCAATGAGTCACAACAATAAAAAATAAATCCAGATAAAAGCTGTTCACAAGAGATCTAAATATAAGGAGAGAAATACTGAAAGCTAAAAAATAAAACAATGTATACCAAGAGTATTAGTTTACCAAAACTTCCATAGCAAACCACAACAAAGTAGATGGCTTAAAACAACAAAAATTTATTATGTCACAGTTCTGGAGGCTAGATGTCTGATAATCAAGTTATAGACAGGACCATGTTCCCTCCAAAACCTGTAGGGAAGAATCCTTTCTTGCCTCTTCCTAATTACTGGTGGTTTACTAGCAATTCTTCGTGTTCCTTGACGTGCAGCTATAGCACTTCAGTCTCTGCCTCCATAGTCACAAGACATTCTCCCCTCATGTATAATATCTCTTTGTGTCTTCCTTCTTTACAAGGACATAAGTCATTGGATTAAAGGCCCATACTACTCCAGTATGAGCTCGTCTTAACTTTCATCTTAATTACACCTGCAACAAACCTGTTTCCAAATAGGGTCACATTCACAGATACCAAGGGTTAGGATTTCAACATACCTTTCTGAGAGGCACAATTCAACCCACTACACCAGGCAAATAGTAGATATTAACAAAAAAGAAGGGGCCTGGGGTGGGAGATAGCAGTGTTCTAGTAATGTCAAACAATGTACTAAGAGCAAGGGTAATATGGTAAGACCAGTTAGAGGCTACCACATTAGTCCAGGCAATATAATGCTAGTTTGAATAACAATCATGTCTACAGAACAGGGGCAAGTCAATAGATTTAAGCAATATCTAGGAAGCAAAACTGACAGTACCTCACTGGATAGTCAGGTGAGGGAGGCAAAGATGGTCCACAGGTTTCTGGCTTATGAAACTGGTTGGAATATGTTGACAACCTCTATCTCCTAGCCAGTTCATTCTAAAATACAGATAATATCAATTCTATTTACTACTGTTTATTAACTCTCCAGGGTAAGCCCTAATTTCTTACTCTGGCTTTCTTGATCTATCACAGTGTGGTCCTGGCCTGATTTATTTATTTCCATAAACTCTAGTTATTAGATAAACATTCCCGAGTTCCACGCCTTCTTTCAGGTTATGCTTTCTGTCTTGAACGTCATTCCTACATACTTATAAAGTTTTACTCACGTGAACCATCTTCTCTGGAATCTTCTTTGTCCTATTACTAACAAGGAAAATGCTTTCATAGTTACATTTTTTTCTGTTACATTTTCTTCATAGTTACATTTTTTTCTGTTTTTTATGTGGAAGATATAAAATTGTCTAGGCTCCTTCACTAGCCTTACTCACTCTAATAGTATAGCATTTGGCACAATGATAGTTATTTATATCTGCCATCCTAGTCAGGTTTTGACTCCTCCAGGATAGGGCTTATCCATCATTTTATTCGCAGCACCTAACAATGTGGTTTGCACATAGATGGTTTTCAATAAATGCTTACTGAATAGTGATGAATCAGTTATAACTAGCACTGCTACTTAGAACAATGAAAGTTTAAAAGTAAATTGAAGACAAGTAAGCCAGTCCATTCTTTTTCTTTTTCATAAAACAGATTCTGAAAAAGATGAATAAACACCTTTGTTCCTTAGTAATGAATTCACGTAATTTATAGTTAATTTATTCTAAACTCCCTTGAGATCATATGATATGGTCTATGCCTTCTACAATGAACCCACTTAAATGCCCATGCAGTTTTTAAATCTGAATACTACATATTCCAGCTCGACTTATAAATATTAGAACACTACCAAAAAGAAGTAAATTTGATGAATATTTAAATAACTCATGTAACTGCATAGTGATCAGTAAAAATATTCTTGATACTAACATATTAACTATAGTCATTTAGAGTATCAACTTCAAACAATTAAATGAAAATACAGTGTTACTGTTCAAAAGGACACATAACCTGGACTTCATTTGATGACTGAAAACATGTTTCTGAAACCTGTAGTGGCTTCTGCTTATCAATATGAACATAAAGCATCTTTGGAGCTGTAAATACTGAAACCCTCCCATTGATAGACGTTTCTATTAAAAGAATACATGGTAATAATTTAATATAAATCCAACTGTTAAATCTGTAGTGTTTATACTAGGCAATGCTGGTATGTTATATGGGCATTTAAAAAATCTACAGCTTAAATTGTTACTATACACTAAAAAGCATTTCCTACAATTAAGGTTAATTTTTTTAAACAAAGTTCATATATAATAGGTGCCAATATAATAAAATTAAAATCAACCACTAGCTCCACCACTATATGTAGCTCTGCAAAAATCTTTTGTCATAATTGTTTCTATAATCCTATCATTCAAAACTTGGAAGTCTAGTTTGCTAAGATAGTTTTCTGATGTACACAAAGAATAAAGTAAACCTCTTCCATACCCTCCCCCCATATTCTCTCCCTTGAGAGTCAAAACTTAATATGAGTTCCATTTTCCAGAGATAAAAGGACTGCATTAACAATGATGTGCCCCAGCTTTCTTCATTTTATAATAAATTACCATATTTATATTTTGAAGCTGTCATATGCTAGAGGATATTAAATATCCTCTCATCATAATTAACTCTTTAAACCAAATTAAATGACTTGGTTCAAAACAGACTGTGCAAGTTAAAGAAATATCATTCCATTACTAATTATTTTGCTATTATTTTAATAATCACAGCTATTTAATTTATTCCTCACTAGTTTTAATTAAGAAATGTACAGTGGCTAAAAAGCTCAAATCTTTCCTTCTTTATCCTGAGGATATAAACAATTATTTGAACTTGGAGTGTCTAGCAATAAAAATATACGAATTTCATAAACACTTTAGGCTAAATCTTAATAGAGCAAACTATAACAAATTGCTAATTTAAAAAATTCCATCTACAATTATATCAAATATAAGCCACCAGACTACAATATAACTGCTTCATTTTACCAAGGCTTAGTAATATTTTTATTATACACCATTGTTCTTGTAGTAGACTAAAGTAATGTCATGAAAAATATTCTATCTTTTTGAATATATATACAATACAAACTTAGGAAGATAAATATGTTTTTAGAAGTGGAAATTCTCCACATTTCAAGATTTCACCATCTAAACTTAACTGTACATTGTAAAATAACTTAAAGAATGTAACTGGATTATCTGTAAACCAAAAGAATGCTTTGAGGGGATGGAGACCCCATTCTCCATGATGTGCTTATTTCACATTGCATGCCTGTATCAAAACACCTCATGTACTTCATAAATACATACACCTACTATGTATCCACAAAAATTTTAAAAAATAAAAAAAGATTTCATAATCTAAAATTTTCTGATGATCCTACAGATATTATCAAGATTCTAAAAGCAAAAAATGTCTTTATATACTCTTTGGAGAAAAAGCTTCTTATAAAAATAAATATAAATAGAATTAATATTTCAAAGTACTTAAAAAAACAAATCAGTGAAAGCTGCTATAATGTTATCTTTTATTTCCCCCTAAAATTAAGATAATTATGTATTTTTGCAAATAAGACTATAATAGAAACATTCCTGGTTAGGAAGAAATAAGAAGAAATAATGGTTGTGAAGAAATAACAAACATAGCTTCTTACAAACATAATCTAAAGCCATGCACGTGGCTCACACCTAGCACTCTGGGAGGCTGAGGCAGGAGGACTGCTTGAGCCTAGGAGTTTGAGACCAGCCTAGGCAACATAGTGAGACCCTATCTCTACAAAAATTTAAAAATTAGCTATGTGTGATGGCATGCGCCTGTAGTCCCAGCTACTTAGGAGCCCAAGGCAGGAGGATTGCTGGAGTCTGGGAGGTTGAGGCTGCAGTGAGCTGTGTTCACACCACTGCACTCTAGCCTGGACAACAGAGTGAGACCCCTGTCTCAAAATATATATATATATATAAAACTACTTGAACTGATAGAAAAGTTCTGAAAAAGGAATAAAGCCAGATATGAAATGTCTGTCAATACCAATTCCAATTAAAATAGAGAAAAGTTTAAGTTTAAATAAGTGTTAAATATTAATCTACCCAAAATGGAACCATTTAAATAGTAATGAGTTTAAATAACTGTTAAAAACAGAATCATATAATTAAAATATAAATGCAAGAAAACTTTTTGAAAGAAAAAACACAATATACATGATTTGTATCTAAAATCATAGATTATACTGACAAAGAGCAGCAGAAGCAGAGAAGTAGCTGAATAGTCTGAGTTTCTTGTCTTACTAGGGACAGGGTTTCACTCTAGATTCAGATATTTAGAAAGTACCAGTTAAAAAGGCCTTTGACAAATTTAAGGATGATTACAAATAGAAGTTAAAATAGAACATAAATAAAGAAAATCTTTATTCTGCCCCTCTCCTCCCTAGGAGGGAATTGTTCAGAACATTCTTGTCATAATGATAAAACAAGAAAAGAAATAATAAGGTCAAAAAAGAAGACAAAGACTACTTGGAAATTAAAAATAAACTATTAAGGATCCTAGGAAGATGATAAATCTAAACATGTCTGACTTCTCCTCATACCCAACTCTGAATTATCAGCCTGTGAATCCAAGTGTCTACTGAGTAAAGTGAGGTATGAAATTTGAGGGCTTCCTAACAGGGGAAATGATTGAGAAGAGCCTCAAGACAAAGATTGGAAAATTAGCAAATCCTGATGTTACATACACAAACACAATCATGTATATATATTACACAAACACAATCATGTTACATACACAAACACAATCATGTATATATATTCACATACATGCACATACATGTGAACACATATATTCAAATATTTTAAAAATTCTAATCCATCTCACAGAGTTCTTCACTGCCTTCCTCCATTTCATATTTGTATCTTTCTCCCTCCTCACTGAGAACCCGGACAACCGATTTGCTCAATCCTATAACACTTCTAAAGTAGTTTGGAGTTTCACAACCATAATTACAGCAAAAAACAAACCTAATAAAAAAGAAAGTCAAGATTTGTTTGCAGTTCTTCCCATCTCATCTCTCACGAGGATCTGCACTCAAATCCTATGTTCCTAAGTTACTTCGTTTTCCCCCCACCACCTTCAATGTGATTCAAAGTAGGAATTTAACTAATATTTAACCTATATAATATCCACCAGGTATCAAGCTTTTTATAACATAAACAAAAGGTAACTTAGAGAAATTGTAATTAGGGAAAACATACATTGAGAAAAATTACATAAGCAAAAGGTTCTAATGTAAAGAATAGTGTTAAAATGAATGTGAAAATTAAATTCCAAAGAACCAAATTATAACACAAAGGTGATATACATTTCTGTTTAGTAAATTAACAAGTAAAAATAAGGAATTTGACTCCAGTGAGATCATAAGTAGATGTTTTAAAGCCACATACTCCTTTTCTTCTACTAGTTACTTCTAGGCACTTTGATTATGATGTTGGTTTTTGGTAAGAGGCCTGGGAAAGATTTTCTGCTGAATGCAGGAAGGATGAAATACCAGAGGAAACAAGAGTTACTAATACCCAAGAGATAACCAGGCAAAGGAACTGAGAAGAGTTCAGTCACCGCTCCTCCTTGCCTCTCCTAGGGATACTGGAAGTAAAACATAATCAAGAATGTTAAGAGTACTAACCATTCAAAGACCGAAAGCCAACGAAACACTTGTCTTAAAACATGTTTGGGTGATGAGAATATTTTCAAGTAAGAAAGCAGTTACTATGGATCATTTGCTAAATAATAAAAATAGCTATGTTATACATTAAAAAATACAACAAGCTATATGCCAAATAACTTAGTCATTAAGCATACTCTGGAATAACAGTGATTACATTAGTGTTTTTATCTCTACTTTCTTTAAAATAATTTTTAAATAAAATATAAATAAAAGAATTAAGCATTTCATTTTGAGAAAGAGGCAGAGGGTAGAAAACAGAAAAATGCTGCTCAGCAAAGTAATAAGACTTTTCCCCCTATACTTAATCCTTCCTTATATAAGAACAGTTTTTCAACATTCAGAAAAATATTTTACCACCATAATTTCCTTCTCAAAAAGAATAACACTAATTCAAATAACAATGAGAAAACGAATTTTTTTTCCCCCGCAGAGAAGAGACCTTGCTGTATTGTATAGGCTGGACTCTTAACTCCTAGGGCTCAAGCAATCCTCCTGCCTCAGCTTCCAAACCCAGCTCATTCTTTTTTTTTAATGAATTTAAGCAAAACCCACGCGCGCGCGCGCGCGCGCACACACACACACACACACACACACACACACACTAGCCAGCAGAGTAAAAAGACTTTTCCTATAGGAAGTAAAGGAGAACCACGTAGTCAATTCTATATATTCCACTGTGCTTGCTAGGAAGCTAGCATTTCTCAATTTTAAATGTGCAGACCTTAGCTGGTTAACAAACTGTAACCTTCTGGCCAGGCGTGGTGGCTCACACCTGTAATCCCAGCACTTTGGGAAGCCGAGGCAGGTGGATCACTTGAGGTCAGGAGTTTAAGACCAGCTTGGCCAACATTGTGAAACCCTACCTCTATTAAATTACAAAAAATTAGCCCAGCATAGTGGCAGGCACCTGTAATCCCAGCTACTCCAGAGGCTGAAGCAGGAGAATTGCTTGAACCCAGGAGGTAGAGGTTACAGTGAGCCGAGATCGCACCACTGCACTCCAGCCTGGGCAACAGAGTAAGACTCCGTCTCAAAACAAACAAACAACAAAAATACCTCAGCCTCCCAATACAAGTGGGAGGCCAGATCCCCTTAAAGAATACTACTACAACCATGCACAGTGGTGTAAATCCACAGTTGGCAAACTATAGTCTACAGGCCACATCTGGCCTCACACCTGTTTTTGTAAATAAAATTTCACTGTGACACAGTCATGCTCACTCATACACATATTGTCTAGGTTTGATTTAGCACCACAATGGTAGACTTGAGTAGTTGAGATATACAGGCAACAAACCCTAAAATATTTGCTATCTGGACTTTCATGGAAAAAATGTGCTGACCCTTGCTGTAAATTTTCCAACTGTTTTTCAAAGGATGCGCAGCACTTGCTAAAGTGATTGTTCTGGTAATCCCCTAGGGGTAAATCCCCTAGCGGTCGTGTCTGTTTAAAGTAAGTGTCTGGTAATCCCCTAGTGGTCAGGGTGTTCTCTTTTTCAAAAGAAAAATTCTAATCCAAAAGAAAGGACACTCGGACCACTAGGGGATTACCAGACACTTAACTTTAAACACACACGAATTGCCAGGGACCCAAAACGCCACTGGAGTCCATAAGTTAAATGGAGAACTTAGGGTAATCTGGTGATAAATGGATTACTGGCTCAAATTTAAATCTAAGTGGGACGGTATGTCCACAAATACAACCTGCGGTTATTTTCCAGTTACTGGATGTATAACTGGAAGAGAAATACTTGGAAACTGAATTTCCACATTGGCTGTCTGACCCATGGAATAAGGGTCATTATGCTAGGAAAGGCCAAATAAAAGCCCCTTCAACCAGCCCTCCCTACCAGGAAAATAAACCAAAAGCAATAATATATCTCCAAGGGAAATGCAAAAATTAGTACCACCATCAAAGATTTAGAATAATTTTTGATTATCATAAATTTAATCATGTTGTTAAACCAAGTGCAGCTGCCATTTCAGATGTGCAGTCTTTAACGAAACAAATCAGCATAGCCTCTAAAATCTTATATACAACAAGGTGACAAATACTTTTTTCTCCGTACCAATCTGCGGTGCTATTGGAAGACATCTGCCCTTGCCTAGCATGACCAATAGTATATCTTGCAGCCATAGCATACTGCTTTTCTGCTCTCTGCCATAGTATAATCTACAGAGACAGTGGTCTTTTTAAAAAATAGTAAATATATACGTAGTACTTATTATGTAACATGCAGTAGTTTAAAGGACTTACATGTATTATATCATTAAAGTCCTACATGAGGTAGGCACTATTATCCACATAATGAAGTTACAGAAACACAAGCAACACAGAGATAACTTGAGTAAAGAGTGGCAGAGGTATAACTGAAATCCAGTTGGCATAATACCCAGAGTCTCTTTGCTTAAGAGGATCCACTACAGTCATCTAAATGAAAGGTATTTTCTTTTTCCTTTTTTTTTAAGAAAGGGTCTCACTCTGTCACTCAGGCTGGAGTGTAGTGGCACTACCACGGCTCACTGTAGCCCCAACCTCCCCAGGCTCAGGTGTTCCTCCCACCTTAGCCTCTGAGTAGCATGTGCCATCATGGCCAGCTTTTTTCTTTTTTTTCTTGTTAGAGTCGGGTTTCACCAGGTTGCCCAGTCTGGTCTCGAACTCCTGTACTCAAGCAATATGCCCACCTCAGACATCTCAAAGTGCTGGGACTACAGGAGTAAGGTACTGTGCCTGGTGGAAGAGTTATTTTGCTTGCATATTTATCCATGTGTCAGTTGATAAATATTTGGGCTGTTTTCACCCTTTGGCTATTATGAATAATGCTGATAAGATTCACATACAAGTTTCATGTGGGTATATGTTTTCATTTCTCTTGGGTATATACTTGAGAGTGGAATTGTTGAGTCATATGGTAAGTCTATCTTAAACATTTTGAAGAACTATGTAACTGTCACAGTGGCTGCACCAATTTACAATCTCAACATCCATGTGTAAGGACTCCAGTTTCTCACTATCACTTGTTATTGTCTGTCTTTTTAATTTTTTTCAGAGACAGTGGTCCCTCTGACACTACACAGAGCAAATCACTGATCAACAATGCTGATGATTTTGTACTTATTGAGAGTGATAAGGAGGAAGTATAAAGTTCTTTAGACATCTTACTAAGAAACATGTAAGACAGAAGACATAAAACCCACAAAATTTAAGAGCCCATTGCCTAAGTAAGATTTCTAGGGGTCCAATGGTTGGAAGCCTATCAGGATAGCTTCTCCAAGGTGTCAGAGACAAGTTACTGTACTTGCACTATCAGTGGATACTAAAAAGGACGTTACAAAAGTTAACAATCACTGGATTTTGAGGCAGTACTCCAACTCATTGACCAAGGAACCTGTTAGACTACCATTTTTGAGTTGAAATCAGAACAACAGATGACTCTGCAACAAGTTCAGGCTGTAGTGTAAGTTGCTCTGCCACTTGGGCCTTATAACCCAATATATCAATTGTCTGGAGCCTCGGAATCCTTCCTCCAAGATCTTGTGGCAAGAACGACAGCTGGGCAGCAACTGGCTTCTTATGAACCCTATAAGGCCTCCCCCAATCTTCTAAATTTTAATAATCTACCCTCATTTCTTTGTTACCCCAGTTCTCTGCATGGTATATGCTTCCTGCAGTGCTTGCTTTCTCTGCAAGATTTTTTCATCTCTTCAGTTCTTTTGTAACAGACAATTCTTCAAACTAAATTCATTCTGTTAAAATATTTGCTGTGTTTCTGTTTTTAACTAAATCCAAACTGGTATGTCTATTAACATCACACAACTATGTGTGAATGCAAAATCAAACAACAAATATAGATGCTAGGTCTGAGCTCAACCTCAAAGCTCTAGGAAATCTTGTATCTCAACAGACTAGGCCAATTTGTAAAAGATAACTATTAGAGATTTTTAGAATACTATTAACAGCTTTCCTGGAAACACATACAGGAAGACACATGTATACAACTATATTTTACAAAAGACTTTTACAGTGAAAAAGACATTGAATATTTCCAGTTTCTCACTATTATAATGATGCTTTAATAAAATTATTATACACATACTTTTACATATTCTTATTTGTTTGTATATACATTCCATCACTAAATATTTCTGGAGTGCCTACTATAAACAAGTCACCACGCTATGTACTAAGAATACAACTATGTAGAAGACAAACAAGGTATCTCCTTTCACAAAATTGGAGCATATTTTCTCAGGATATATACTACCTTATTGCCCATTGAAAGAGTTGTACCAACTTCTGTTCCTACCAAACAGTTTAGGAGGGTACCTATTTGCTCACATTCTAACCAAAAGGGACAATGTTAATATTTCCAATGTGATAGGTAAAAAATTACATTTTGGGCCAGGCACGGTGGCTCACGCCTGTAATCCCAGCACTTTGGGAGGCCTACATGGGTGGATCATGAGGTCAGGAGATCGAGACCATCCTGGCTAACACGGTGAAACCCCGTTTCTACTAAAAACAAAAAAATTAGCCAGGCGTGGTGGCGCCTGTAGTCCCAGGTACTCAGGAGGCTGAGGCAGGAGAATGGCGTGAAGCCAGGAGGCGGAGCTTTCAGTGAGCTGAGTCGCACCACTGTACTCCAGCCTAGGAGACAGAGTGAGGTTCCGTCTCAAAAAAAAAAAAAGAATTACATTTCATTCTTGTTTTAGAATGTATATTTTTTATTAGAAGGACAAAAATCTTTATATTTTTACAGCAAAGTGAGGCTTCTTCATTCAGGGCACTTTTTTTCCACTTGATAATACAGAGTATGTTTTTAATTCATGACTTAACCATACATTCTGCTGAGGTTCAGTTAATAACTATAACCATTTTTTAAAGGAAACATTTATTTATTGAGTTTTATACTGAATTTACATGCATCATTTATTTAATCCTCACAGAACCTCATAAAGCAGTATTATTTTTTCATTTTAGCCCATTAGCTTGTAAATTCTATAAAGGCAGACTTACATTAACTTTGTTTACCCCTGCAATTAAATATTGAGTGTAAATAAATCTTCAGCACAACAAATCCACAAAATAAACATTATTCCTGTGGACATTTTACAGATGAGGTAGGTTAAGTAACAAGACCACACAACAAATAAGTAGTGGAACTTGGATTTAGTTCTGGGCAAACTTGGCCAATAACCTATGTTCTTAACCACTATATACTATTTATACCAGTATATATACTGTCAAGGTTATTTTAAGAGACTTATTACAAAAACGTCTATAATGAAAAGTTACTGACTTTGCTGTGCTCTTGCTCTCCAGATGTTTAACAGTTATGATAAATTACACAAATAAGCTAAAGATATATGCATTTTAAAAGGGAAAATTAACAAAGATTGGAATCAAATAGGAAATGATTCACACGGAAAGTTGGACTTGGTGCAGCAAGTAACAGATAGTATTGCAGAAGCAGCAAGAAGGGAAGACACACTTTTAAATTTGTTTTGATTAAAACAATAAAAATAATGGCAAATATTTCAATGTTTACCAAGTACCGGGTTCTGTTCTAAACATTTTACATACATTAGCTTATTTAATCCTTACAAAGTCTCATGAGGCCAACTCTTATTTTATTGATGAAGAACTTGACAAACAGAAAAAAGTAATGTGCTCAATCACACAGGCAGTAAGGAGATAACCTAGGCAGTCCAGCTTTAAAATCTGTACTCTAAAATACTATTCTATACAAATAATAAGTTTATACCAATCACTATATATCACTGACACTGTACTCAAGAGTTTGCAATTTCCAGAGTACAGACTACTTTTGTAATTCTAGCTTTTGACCATGACCATAGTCTTAGGTCACAAGTTAGTTAATATAAAGCCATCATATTTTTAAAACAACGAATAGCTCTCAGATGAAAATCTGTATTGTCTATAAAACTCAACACAATATAAATTGCTAAGATACACAAAAGTTATATTTGGCCATGATAAATCAATGTTAATATATCTCAAATTTTCAGAAATGATAATAGGAAATGAAAAGAGCAAAGTACAGATTTTAACTGCCATCAACAGGGCACTCAACACATAGAACAGATTTTTCTATTTGTATTAAATTTTAATCTAACAGAAATCTATACTATTAGCACCTCATTAAAGTCAAACTCAATAACATACCTAGAATGCCTCAGTCTTCATTTCTTAGAAAACTACTGCAGTCATTTTCAAAGACTACTATTTATATACCTTCAAGATATTCTATTCCATTTTAGGCTTTGTGGAAATATTTGGAAGTACAATCAAAGAAATGAGCTTCTCTCATGGTGTTTTAATAGCTTAGTCCCACTTCACTAGTGCATGCTTAATGATTCAGAAACATAGCTACTCCCCTTTCAAACTATTATAGGCACATTTCTTATAATATTCTCTAAAATACTGAGTTAATGCTAAGCATTAGATATAAACTCATTTATTCAGTAAAGACTGCTATAATGCACAACATTCTTTACATTTAGAAAAAGCATATTACTCTGGCTAACTAAATATGTTTTATGTAATAGCTACTATGTTATATTTCATATTAAATATTCTATTTTTGAAAACTGACTACCATTACACAAATAATGTACATACACTGATATAAGTTGCACATTCCTATCTGAAAATCACCTTAGAGTAACATTTGGATGAGTTTTAAAGATGCGCTAGACTCAAAAGTAATTCCATTTTTTAGGAAGAAGACATATAAATAGGTAAAATTTTAAAAGAACAAAATATATTTAAAACGTACTATGAAAAAAAGCAAAACTAGGACGACAAACTACTAAACTGAATTACATCATGCTATGTTTAATTACAATAGGAAATTACAAGTAAAAGTAACATTTTTTACTACTAGAGAAATGAGTATTCTATGTTTAGCCTCATGAAGCCTTTAAGTGCCACTAAGAATTATGACTGTAAAAGGCAAAAGTAAGCGATTTTTTAAAAACCCAATGAAACAATCCGAGAGTCTATATTTTTTAACCAAATACAAATATAGCATTAAGAAAAATAGAAGATCTAGTAATGAAGCAGTTTAACAAATTTTACTTCATCTTTGAAGTCTTATTTTTCAAAGAACTGTATTCGCTTGTGTCAAAAAAACAAAACAAAATAAAACAAGTGTAGCCCCACTAGAATTAGTTTCTTAGCCTCCATTTTTCTAATAGCAAGATGGTCTTCTATTAGGCACTTCCAGAAGAACATATCAAGCCTATACCCAACTTGCAGGATTAGTGATCAACAATCCCACATTTGACTGGCAACTGAGAAAATCTGTACACTGGGCTAATCTTGAGTTCAACATATCAATATTTATCCAATGTTTAGATAAGAGAAAGATATTTTTGAAATTATTCTGAAAGTCATTCACGTGCGTGTATTCCACCTATTCCTATAGTATCAAATTTATCTATCCTCAGATTATAATCAGACTCTATATAGAGTTCAATATATTCCTGGGGGTTCCAGATAATTGTTGTAACAATTTTTTGCCAGTAAGTCCCAATTGTAAATTAAGCCACAAACATTTAGGGATAGTGTGTGTGTGCATGTGTGTGTGTTTCTTTTTCTTTTTGTTTTTTTTGAGACAAAGTCTTGCTCCCAAGTAGCTGGAACCACAGGTATGCACCACCATACCCGGCTAATTTTTGTTTGTTTTAGAAACAGGGTCTCCTTTTGTTGCCCAGGCTGGTCTCAAATTCCTGACCTCAAGTGATCCTCCTACCTTGGCCTCCCAAAGTGCTGGAACTACAGGCATGAGCCACCACACCCAGCCTAAAATAAAATATTAAATACCCTACTGTTTGAAAACGAATATCCACATGCTTTATTAAACCTACCTTTTCACTTAAGATTCACCACAATGCAGAGTTTCCTCTCTTTGATAATGCATAGTTTCTTAAAATATTTTAATCTTTTGGAGTCTGGACTCCATATATCCCCTGTTCCATCAGCTAGTAAAAATGCTATCGGTGCTTTACCTTTGATAAGTAAAAATTTCACAGGATACACTGGTAAGTTTTAATTTCTTTGCTAGTATTATCCTGTTTACTTTCTCTGATTTCCTTGAATAAGGATTTCTTATTTTGTTGTAATGTATTTTTACTTAGACAAGATACTTAAAAATTTATAGAACAGAAGTGAAATAAAAACAAGGCTTTGGAAAAATTTTCAAAATATTCATGTTAAAGCATCTTTTATACTAAGGCAGCAACCAAAAAAGTCATAAAAGATTAACCAATAAATTAAAAAATTAACACTTAATAAACATTATGAAAAACCTTAATGAAAGTCAACAGTTAAGCCCTTACCCTACAAAAGTATAGAAAATATTTGCTCTGGAAATGCAAACATGAAGCAATTTCCTTCAAAGTAAAAAAGACTTATTTTGACATGCTTAATTATAATACTAATGATCATCTTATATGTAGATCTATAATTCATATAACAGAACTATTTTTTAGTAAAATCTCAAAATTTAGTAAAATTTTCACTTTGCAATTTAACAAAGTTCTTTTGCGGGGGGGCGGTGAGGGGGAATGAGGTCTCGCTCTGTCACCCAGGCTGGAGTGCAGCAGTGTGCAATCTCAGCTCACTACAACCTCTGCCTCCCAGGCTCAAACAATCCTCCCACCTCAGCCTCCCGAGTAGCTGGGATCATAGGCATGTGCCACCAAGCCCAGCTAATTTTTGTATTTTTGGTAGAGAGGGAGTTTCATCAGGTTGCCCAGGCTACTCTCAAACTCCTGAGCTCAAGCAACCCACCCATCTCGGCCTCTCAAAGTGCTAGGATTAGAGGCGTGAGCCACCGCGCCCAGCCAAAGTTCATTTTTTAATATTATTAATTTTCATATTGCTATTATTAATATAATAATATATTATATTAATGAAAAATGATTTTAAAACAAAGATCAGTAAAGTTTAAAGGAAACTGCAAAATGTTAGCTGACACAGGTCAAAGGAGTAATCTCTGAAAATGAGATTAATGTATATGTAAAATATTTTGTAAAATAAAGTATTTTCGTTTCTTTCTTTAAAGTATTGTAAAGTATACATGAAATACCCTGTAAAAGGTGAAGCCTTACACAAACAGTATTATTTCATGCAAAAAGTACAAAAGTGCATACTTACCCTTCTCCTCCCATTCTTGTTATTTTTAGACGAAAATCCACAGAATTCAGACTGGGAGGCTTCCATTTCAAAATATCATCACATCGACCAGGTTTATATTTCTAAAGCCAATTAAAATGATGACAATCATTACTAAGAAGCTAAAAATTAAATATTCAATGTATTAAACCTAATGTAACTTTTTATTCAGCAAAATTACTTCTTTTCTAAACATAACTTTAATCTTCAACCAACACCTGAGGCTAGATAGCTACATTCTTATTGATTACCTTTCTTCTTTTCCTACCAAAACATGTAGACCCTTGTTTGTGAAAGTCCAGAAAAAGAATAAACCAGTGATTCTATCCAAGCTTTCTATGACTTAAAAGAAGCCTGATTTTTAAAAATGCTTTTTTTCTTGTTCAGCTTTACGGAGGGATAATTTATAACGAATAAAATTAACCAACAAATCTTGACAAATATATATAGTTACGTAACTATGACCAAAATCATGATATTGAACATTTCAAGGACCTGAAAAAGTTTCCTGCTAACATTTGCAGTCAATTCCCTTGCCCAGCATTCTGGCAACAGTGATCTGTTTTTTACGACTATAGTTGTACCTACATAAGAAAAACTTTAAAAATAAAAAATAAAGAAATACTTTACATAAGAGTTTTGAGATGAATCTATCCTGGTGCATGTATTAGTAGTGTGTTCCTTTTCATTGCTGACTAGGATTTCATTGTATGTATATACCATAAATTCTTTACACATTTACAAGGTGACAGATATCTGGGTTGTTTCCGGTTTTTGGCTATCATGAATGATGTTGCCAAAACATTGACATGTTTTCCTAACTCTTGGGTAAATAACTAGGAGAGTGGAATGACTGTATCACGTGGCAAATGCATGTTTAGCTTTGTAAGAACTGTCAAACTGTAACATTTTCTATTCCTAACAGAAATGAATGAGAGGTCCATTTGCTCTATATCTGCCTTAGACGAGGCACTGTCAGTCTTCTTAATTTAGCCTTTCTAAAGTGTGTGTCTCACCATTTTAATTGGCATTTCTCTAATGGTACAAAGATGGTGAAGATCTTTTCTTATGTTTATTGCTATCTGTATACCTTCTTTGGTGAAGTGTCTGTTCAAATCTTTTACTCTTGTTTTCACTGAGCTGTTTGACTCATTACTGCCTTGTAAGAAGTTACTTATATATTCTAAATAAATAGTCTTGGTTGGATATATGTATTACAAATATTTTCCACCAGTCTTTGGCTTTTTCATTTTCTAAACAATTTCTTTCGAAGACCAAAGTTCTTTATTTTAGTAATGTCAAAATTATCCATTTAAAAATTATATAATTTGTGCTTTTTGTGACCTATTTAAGGAATATTTTCTTAAAGTCATTACAATTTTCTACTATGTTTTCTTAGACAAGTTTTATAGTTTTAGCTCTTATTTTTAGGTATACAAACCACTTCAGGTTTATTAATTTCTATGGTATGAAGCACAGGACTGTGTATATATAAATATATATATATATATACACACACACACATTTCTTTTCTTACTAATCTGCTGTATTGACATATATGCCTTTCTTCCTGCTAATAGAATAGTCTCAATTACTATAACTTTATACATTTTGAAAACACGCTGTTAAGTCCTCAAACTTTATTCTTCTTTTTCAGAACACTTTTAGCTAAGGTAGCATTTACATTTCCACATAAATTCTAAAATCAGTTTGCCAATTTCTGTGAAAAATAAGCCTGCTGAAATTATAATGAGGATTACACTGAATCAATCAATAGATTAGGGAAGAAATGACATCTTAACCAAATTGAATCTTCTGATTCATAAACACTGTAAATCTCTCCATTTATTCATCCTTAAATGAATCTTAACAATGTTCTGTAGTATTCAGTATGGAGATCTTGCATGGCTTTTGTTAAATTTATGCCTAATAATTTACTATTTTTGGTGAAATTATCACCACAAAAATTCAGTTTTGCTTCTATATACCAGCAATAAAAATCAGAAGAGAAAAAATGGAAAGGAAATTTTTAAAAACTTACAATAGGGTTAGGTGCGGTGGCTCACGCCTGTAATTCCAGCACTTTGGGAGGCGGAGGTGTGAGGACAGCTTGAGCCCAGGAGTTCGAGATCAGCCTGGGCAAGAAAGTAAGACCTTATCTCTACATAATTTTAATAATTAGCCAAATATAGTGGCACATGCCTGTAGTCCCAGCTCCTTAGGAAGCTGAGGTGGGAGAATTGCTGAGCCTGGGAGGTCAAGGCTATAGTGGGCCATGATCCTACCACTGAACTCCAGCCTGAACAACAGAGTGAAACTCTGTCTTTAGAAAAAAAAAAAAAAAAAAAGTGCAATAGCATCTAGAGGAAAAAATACGTAGGAATTAATTTAACCAAGGTGAATCATCTGTATGCTGAACATTGATTTCTTTAAAAAAAAAAAAAATGGAAAGACATCATATGTTCATGGATAGGAAGACTTAATGTGTTAAGATGTCAATACTCCTAGAACAATCTACAGATTCAATGCAATCTCTATGAAAATTCCAACAGTGTTTTCCACAGAAATGAAAATGTGCTCTTCAAATTCACATGAAATTTCAAGAGGCCTAAAGAGTCAAAACAATCTTGAAAAAAGAAAAAAATTGAAAGAGTCACACTTTTTACTTTTCAAAACTTACTACAAAGCTACAGTAATCAAAACAGGTGGTACCGACATAAAGACAGACACAAAGGCCAACAGAATAGAATTAAGAGTACATAAATAAAGTCATACATCTATAGCAAATTGATTTCTTTTCCACAAGGATGCCAAGCCCATTCAATGAGGGAAAGAATACTCTCTTTAAGAAAGAGAGGTGGGACAGCTGGTTTTCCACATACAAAACTATGAAATTGAATGCCTACCTCATACTATATACAAAAATTAACAAAAAATGAATAAACAACCTAAATATAACATGTAAAACCATAAAAGTCTTAGAAGAAAACATAAGGCTTTGCGATCTTAGATTTAGCAGTATATTTTTAGTTTTGACACCAAAAGCATAAGCAACAAGAAAAGCATAAGAAACAAGCACAAGAAAAAAGAAAAACTACAAAGTTTGGACTCAATCAAAATTAAAAACCTTTGTGCATGACAGAACATTATCAAGAAAGTAAAAAGACAACCTATAGAATGGGAGAAAATGTTTGCAAATTATACATCTGATGTAAATCTGGATAGGTACCTATTTATATCCAGAATATATTGTTAAAATACATACAACTTAACAACAGCAAAAAAAAAAAAAAAAAAAACCCAAATTTAAAAGTCAAAAGACTTGAATAAACATTTCTCCAAGGAAGATATACAAGTGGCCAATAAGCACATGAAAAGATATTCCCTATCATTAATCATTAAACAAATGCAATCAAAATCAAATGGAGATACCACTTCACACTAACTAGGGTGACTATAATTAAGAAAAAAAAAAAACAGAAAATAACAAGTGTTGGTGAGAATGTGGATAAATCAGAACATGCACATTGCTGTTAGAAATGTAAAAGTGTGCAGCCACTATAGATAAAAGATTAACAGCTCCTCAAAAAGCCAAACACAGAATTACCACATAACCCAGAAGTTCCATTTCTAAGTACACACCCCAAAAACCTGAAAACAGCTACTCAAACAGACACTTGTATGTCAATGTTCATTGAAGCATTCTTCACAAAACTTAAAAGGTAAAGACGAGTTTCCATCACCAGGTGAGTAAACAAAAGGTTGTATATATACACATTATCCAAATATAAAAAGGAATGAAGTTTTGATACGTGCTACCAAATGGATGAACCTCAAAAGCATTATGCTAAGTGAAATAAGCCAGACACAAAAGGAAAATATTGTTATGATTCCACTTCCATGAAATATGTAAAATAGAAAAAAATCATGGTGACCAAAAATGGATTAGAGGTCGCCCAGGGCTACAGTGTGGAAGAAAATGGAAGTTACTGCTTAGTTGTTAAATGATTTCTGTTTGGGATGATGAAAAGGTTTCGGAAATAGTGGGGATAGTTGTACAACACTGTCCATGTAATTAGAGATTACAAAAATTATTTTAATAAACAAAAGCTTTGTAAATAATTGTGTTACTCAGCATTATAGCTTTCTAATGCATATAATATGTAAATATAAATAAATCACACTAATCGATACATTTGTATATTCACTTTATAGGTATCCTAATTGGAATGCATTTACTCAACAGAATGAAAAACTAATTGAAATTTTTTGATATGTAAAGTATATAACATTATAACACAATGTTTGATATACATAGTGAAATGATTACCATGGTAAAGCAAATTAACATTATCCATCTCCTCAGTTAACTTGTATTTGCGTACATGTGTGTCAAGAACATCTGAAATCTACTCTCTTAGCAAACTTCCACTATATAAAATAATATTATTAAGTACAGTCACTGTGCTGTACATTAGACCTCCAGACTTATTCAGGCTGTGTTAACTGCAAATTTGTGCTCTTTAACCTACATCTCCCCCATTCCCCCACTCCCAGCACTGGTAACTTTCTTCCTAGTCCTGAACAGTACCTTCTAGTTTCAACAAAACAAATCCCTCTGAATACCCACAATTGAGAGGGAGGACAAAAAGCATAGCTCTCCCTTTGACCTGAGCTTGCTAATTTTTTCATACTTCTAACCACAGAAGACTGTACAGTTAGAACTGACAGAGTAATTTATATCTGTTTCAATTACAATAAGGAGGTACAGAATTAGTTTATCACCTATAATCAAAAGTTGTTACTAATAAATTACCAACTGGGTTTGTTTCTCCCCCATTTAAAAGAGCTAATATTAGCCAAGTAGATTAATAATAGGTGTTTTTTGCATTCTGTTTCTGTGTACTCAACTCTTTGAGATTCCATATGTAAGTGAAATCACACACCATTTCTTTCTGTGTCTGGCTTATCTTGCTTAGTACAATGCCCCCCAGCTCCATCCATGTTGTTATAAATGACAAGATCTTTTTTTCTAAGCCTGAATAATGTTCTGTTGCATAAATATACCATAATTTCTTAATTCATTGACCCACTGAAGGACATTTAGGTGGTTTCCATATGTAGGCTGTTGCAAATAATGCTGTAATGAACATAAGAGCATACATATCTCTATGAAGTACTAATTTCATTTCTTTTGGTATATACTCAGAGGAACTGCTGAGTCATATAATAGGTTTCTAATTTTTTGAGGAGCCTCCATACTGTTTTCCATAATGGTTGTACCAATTTACTTTCCTACCAACAGTGGAACACCCTCACTCTCTACACTTTCACCAACTATTTTGTATGTTATCTCTTGTATTTTCGATAATAGCCATTTTAATATGCATGGGGTAATATCTCAGTGAGGTTTTAATTTTTCATTTCCCTGTGATTGGTGATGTTGAGCACCTTTTCATACACCTGTTGACCTTTTTTTTTTTTTTTTTTTTTTTAAACAGAGTTTCCCTCTCGTTGCCCAGGCTTAAGTGCAATGGCGCAATCTCGGCTCACTGCAACCTCCGCCTCCCAGGCTCAAGTGATCCTCCTGCCTCGGCCTCCCAAGTAGCTGGGATTACAGGCATGTGCCAGCACGCCCAGCTAATTTTTTTCTTTTAGTATAGACGGGGTTTCTCCATGTTGGTCAGGCTGATCTTGAACTCCTGACCTCAGGTGATCCACTCGCCTTGGCCTCCCAAAGCGTTGGGATTACAGGCGTAAGCCATCATGCCCGGCCACCTGTTGACCACTTTTATGGCTTCTTCGAAAAGAAAAAAAAGTCTATTCAAGTCCTTAGATTATTTGCTTTTGTTTTGTTTTTTGCTACCAAGTTGTGAATTCCTTTAATATTATAGATATTATCCTCCTATCAGATAATGTGCTTTGCAAATATTTTCACCCAATCTGCCTTTTCATTCTGTTGATTGTTTCCTCTGTTGTGCAGAAGTTTTCTAGTTTCATGTAGTCCCAGTTGTCTATTATTGCTGTTGTTGCCTGAGCTTTTGATGTAACATCAAAAAGATCACCGCCAAGACCAACATCAAGGAGCTTTTCCACTATATTTTCTTCTAGGAGTTTTACAGTTTCAAGTCTTACAGTTAGGTATTTGATCTATTTTAAGTGGATTTTTGGATATGGTATAAGGGTCCAATTTCATTCTTTTGTATATGGATATTCAAGTTTCCCCAGCATCATTTACTGAAAAGATTATCTTCTCCCCATGGTGTATTCTTGGTGCCCATGTCAAAACTTAGTTGAACATATATGCTTGGGTTTATTTCTGGGCCCTCTATTCTGGTCCATTGGTCGATGTGTCTGTTTCTATGTCAGTACTACACTGTTTTAATTACTAGAGCTTAGTAATATAACTTGAAACCAGGAAGAGTGATGCTTCCAACTTTGTTCTTCTTTCTCAAAACCGCTTTGGCTATTTCAGGGTTTCTAGTTCCCTACAAATTTTGGAATTGTTTTTCTCTAATTCTGTAAAAAATGTCATTGGTATTTGGATAGGGATTGCACCAAATCTGTGTATCTCTTTGGGTAGTACAGACATCTTAACAATGTAAATCTTCCAATTCATTAACATGGAATATCTTTCCATTTATTTGTATAATATTCAATTTCTTCCATCTTGGTTAAATTTATTCCTAGGTATTTTTTTCTTTTTGATGCTATTGTAAATGAGATTGTTTTTTTCACTTTCTTTTCAGACAGGCTGTTATTGATTGGTGCAGAGAAATGTAACTCATTTTTGTATGTTGACTTTGCATCCCACAACTTTATTAACAGGTTGTTTTTTTTTTTTGATATAACAGTCTTTTTCCACATATAGGATCATGTCATCTGCAAGTAGTGATAAACTACTTGTTTTCCATTTTAGATGCCTTTTATTTCTTTTTCATGCCTGACTGCTCTTGCTAGTAGTTCCAGTGTTACGTTGAATAGAAGCAACAAGAAGGGGAATCCTTGCCTTGTACTGGATTTTTCAGGAAAAGCTTTTAGTTCTTCCCTATTAATTATGATGCTAGCTATGGCCTTTTCATAAATGGCCTTTGTGTTGACAAAATTTTCTTCTATACCTATTTTATTGGAAGTTTTTGTCATAAAGGATGTTGAACTTTGCCAAATGCTTTGTATGAATCTGTGGAGATGGTCGTGGTTTTAGCTTTTATTCTGTTAATGTGGTATATCATATTGATTGATCTGCATATGTTTATACCAATCTTGTGACCCAGGGATAAATTTCACTTGGGGATTTTAAATGTATTCTAAGTACATAGCAAAAAAAGAAAAGGTATTACCTGAGTGTCTTAAAATTGATTATAAAGGAATGAACATTGTAAGCCTTGAAGGATGGGTAATATTCACTCATGTAGATTTGCAGTATGAAGTAAACATGAGCAAAAACACAGGAGTAGAAAAATATAGGATGTGCTAAAGGAGAGGCAAGTCTCCCAATTCAGTGTGTGCATTATGGAAGGTGGGTCCATACTATGAGAAAAATACTTAGGAAGGAAAAATTGCTAAGTTTCTCAGTACTAATATTTTTTAATTATCCAAGTTAAACTGCATTCTAACAAATTTTTAATTTGATTTTTCAAATTAGATATGGAGTCTTGCTATCTTGCCCAAGCTGGAATGCAGTGGCTATTCACAGGTGCAGTCAAAGCACTGCAGCCTTGAACTCTTGAGTTCAAGCAATTCTCCCATCACAGCCTCCTGAGTAGCTGAGATGAAGAGTGCAATTCATTGCACCCAGCTCAAACGGATTTTTATAAATTATTTAAAACTGCAAAAATCATAATCACAGGATCGCTTATTTCAAACGGAAGTCCATACAATGACGATCCAATATAACTTGTTTTGCTAACAAAGAAAAATCATTGGAATTGATAGGAAACACTTTTAACTGTGCCATGTGTAAGAAAATAATGCACATTATTTTCCCTCAAGTTTTGTATTGAAGCATGAGTAAGTATAAAATCAAATATATAATTTTTCAGTGGAAATTTTATTCCATATATTTGCCCTGAGAGATTTATTTAGGTAACATGTATACTTCAGGATAATCACAAATAAATCTCTTTAGACTGGCTTTCAATGTAAGTTTTTTTGGAATGTTGGAACTGCAAAATTTTCCCATTGTCAACTCATTAATGAAGAGAATCTGATAAAATATAGTCATTTTCCTAGTAAAGCTTATTTGGCAGAAAAGTCACAGGCCTTTAAGTAACAGTGGCTCATTATAGTAGTAAAGGGTCAAAAAAAGTAAGGGGAGAAAGGAGTGTCAGCAAGAGAGAATGGGCTCAAGAAAAAGAGTAAGTTTGTGTAGCTTGAAACACACTATGCACATCCCACCGCATTTGCAATCTCTGCCAAGGAAATTTCATATTTACAGACAAATCATCGTTTAGTTCTGCTTCCGACTTGTTTATATAAGTGACTACAAGGCCACTTAGAAACCAATATCAATCTAAGTTATTAAATCTAGAAAAGTTGAATGACGGTATAGTTTTAAAATATCCCCTAACAGGTACCTAATGATGAAATCTAAAAAGCTTTAATATGTAATTTTATTTGTATAATAGATATTAAATATCATTCACATTTTCTTGCCTGTAAATCAAGACTCAATTTTGTCTAATAAGAAAACATGTATCAACTCTTCTGTTTTTACACAGCAATAATTCAGAAACTTAAGTAACTCCTCATCTCAATGCACACCAAATCATTCATATTAATTTGGAATACTAGACTTGATATTATTAGGAACTTCAAAGCACCTTTATGAAAATTAACGATTAAAAAAGTTTAGAAAATGGGGCCAGGCACAGTGGCTCACATCTGTAATCTCAGCACTCTGGGAGGCCAAGGCGGGCGGATCACCTGAGGTCAGGAGTTCAAGACTAGTCTGGCCAACATGATGAAACACCGTATCTACTAAAAACACAAAAATTAGCTGGGCATGGTGGCACATGTCTGTAGTTCCAGTTACTTGCGAGGCCGGGGCAGGAAAATTGCTTGAACCTGAAAGGTGGAGGTTGCAGTGAGTCGAGATCACACCACTGCATGCCAACTTGGGCAATAGCGTGAGACTCTGTCTCAGATTAATTAATTAATTAGTTAATTAGTTAATTTAGAAAATGGTATATTAAAAATACTATAGCTCCCAGTTACAGAATGTAGATTCAACAATGACACAGATTCTATGAGTAAAATATACTGAAATATCCATTAGAATGTAATTCTACTTTAGCAAAAATCATATGAATTTTGTGCCTATAAAACACCTACTAAAATGCTTGAATACTTGAATAATTAAAAATACAGAATTTCAAAACTTACTACAAAAATATCTGTCTCAGGTATACTTAATTGAAAAATGAAATATCTGAGATTATGAAACAAGCTAACAATATTTATGAAAGATTACATATATAAATCACTATCAAATAATCCTTTTTTCATGATCCCCAAAATAACAAGAGCAAATATATTATAAATACAGGAACTGAATAAGCCTTTTAGAAATAAATATTTATGATTTATCAAACTTGAAATACAGAATCTTGCTGAACTATAAACAAGGATATAAAAACACCCTTTCATTCTACATGTTCCTGTGTATAGTCAGAGTAATATAATTCAATTTATCAGCATGTATCTAGGTTAAAATAATTACCAGAGCTATAGTTAACTGACAAATACAATACTTGGTTTATAGAAATAAATCTGATTGTATCAGGTGAGCTGTCAAAAAAAAACTGGGGATATATTAGGTGTAAATGTAATTACCAATATAACCCAAGATATCTATTGCCATCTTAAAGTCAAAAATATAATACATGTAAACGTCAGGCAGCAAAATAAGATGCTTAGGAAAGTGTTGACCAGATGAAAACAGAACCTGGCTTAGAGGTAGAAGATGGCCATATGCCAAAGAGAAGTCTGTAAAACTAAGGTTGGAGAGGAAGCTAACTGGAGGTATACGTGATATATATACTTGTGGTGTAAAGCACTGGTTCTCAACTAGGGGAGATTTTGCCTCCAAGGGATACTTGGCAATGCGTGGAGACATTTTTGGTCGAAAAAGAGGTGGGGAGGGAGTGCTACTGCCATCTAGTGGTTAAAGGCTAGATATGCTACTAAACATCCTACAAAGCATAGGGCAGCTGCCCACAACAAAGAATTATCTAGCCCAAAATGTCAGTGGTGCCAAGGTTGAGAAACCCTGATGCAAATGAAGCTAGCAGTAGTAACGGCAAACGAGCAACATACTTAGTCCCTCTTTGCCTCTACTAACGTAATTATTTAAAGCAAGTTCAAAGTGGGCTTTATCTATCTCATTTGTAAAAATGTAATAATAGCATTTTGCTTGCCTAAAACAGGATATCTAGACCAAAGATATCCAAAAACACCTTGCAGGCTTATGTTATTCTATTATTTCCACTAGTAAAATGTGAGTAGTTATCACCAGATTCTACAGTAAAACCTGAGACACAATGCCTTCTTCACAAAGATCACATCTGAAGCTAAGAAAGATCCTTGTCCTCACTATAGTATTAGTTTTATTACAGCATTTATTTTTAAAGAAAATTTTAGAAATCCTAGAGAGTAATGCTGCTAGAGACAGTAAAACAATGGAATCAATTACGAACGCACATTCTTCAAGAATCTATTACTTGCCTTTTCACTATTACACATTATAAAGAATCCACTCCTCTAACACTCCAAATATACCTACAATGAAAATTACTCCCAATTCTTCATCTCTCATACTAACTTTCTCCCAAATAAAAGTATGTCAGGCACTGGCTTATTCATTAATATCCTAAAGGCAGCCTAAAGTTTTAAATCTAAAACTGAATCATTCAAACTCTTAAACAAAAAACAAGTTCATCTCCATTCTGATTTCCATCTCTGATTAACATAATTGCTCCTAACCAGAAAGGTTCAAAACTCTCTAATCATCTTTGATGCAGTCTCTACCAGTTCCATATTCCACCAATTTTCTCCATTACTTTTTCACCCAGGCTACTGTGATCAACCTAATTGTTATTCCTATTATCAACAGGACCTATCAAATACAATTGATCCTGAATCCATCTGGTTAGATGGTTTACTGAAAATAATACAAGCTTCTCAACCTAACAACCAAAGACCACCTCCCCTCTGCCCGCTTATCTAGCCTTATTCATCCTCTCTAGTTTTATCCCCTCCTATGCCCTTTACATAGGATAATAAAGGCAGTAATAACTTCTAAGGGCTAACATCGACTGGGTTTTTGCTTTTCACCAGTTACTGGTTTGACTTCTCTTAAATAACTTTATTCTCAAAATAGCTCCATGAGGTAGGTCAATCTAACATGGTACCCTTTTCTCATGGATCACAAAACAGAGTCATAAAGAAATTGGTAGAAAAGATATTTGAACCTAAGTATTTTATTCCAGATTCCAAACTGTATACTAACTACCACATTGTATGGGGTGAATGGAAAGAAAAAAAGGTGCATACCGTACACAAAATCAACTCAAATGGATTAAACATTTAAACACAAAAATGGAAACTATAAAACTCCTAGAAGAAAACAAACAAAAAAAAATTATTGACATTGGTCTTGGCAACTATTTTCTGGATATAACACCAAAAGCACAGGCAACAGAAGCAAAAACAGACAAGAGAGACTACATCAAACTAAAAACCTTCTGCACAGCAAAAGAAACAACAAACAAGGTGAAAAGTCAACTATGAAACGAGAAAAAAAATCTGCAAACTATACATCCATGGGGTTAATATCCAATATATAAAGAAGTCATACAACTCAATATTAAAAATACAAACAACCTGTTAAAAATGGGTAAGGGCCCTGAACAGACACTTCTCAAAACAAGAAAGTGGTTGGCCAACAGGCCTATTGAAAAGTATCTCAGCATTTCTAATCAGCAGGAAAATGCAAATTAAAACCTCAATAAGACAGCACTTCACATTTACGAGGATGTCTATTGTCAAAAAGGCAAGAAATACCAAGTGTTGTCAAGGATATGGAGAAAAGTGAACCCTTGTATACTGTTAGTGAGAATGTAAATTGGTGCAACCCATTAGTGAAAACAGTATTGAGGTTCCTCAAAAAAATTAAAGACAGAACCACCCTATGATTCAGCAATCCCACCTCTGAGTATGTATCTGGAAGTAATGAAAACAGGATCATGAAGAGATATCTACTCTCTCCCATTGACTGGAGCTTTATGCACAATAGCGAAGATATGGAAGCAACTTAAATGTCCTGCAATGGATGAATGGTTAAAGAAAATGTGGTGTATATATAATGGAATATTATTCAGCCTTACCCCCAGAAAAGTAACTTCTGCCACTTGTGGTAACGTGGATGGAGCTGGAGAGCATTGTACTAAGCAAAAATAAGCCAGAAAGAGAAATACTGCATGATCTCACTTACACATGGAATCCCAATTAGTCAAACTCATAGAAGCAGAGATTAGGATGGTGGCTGCCCGGAAATGGAGGGAACTAGAAATGGGATGATTTTGGTCAAAGGGTACAAAAATGGCAAGTAGACAGAAATCTTAAATGCTAACTAGCTGGAATGTGGTGATTATTTCACAATGTACATCAAAACATCAAGCTGTATGCCCTAAATACATACAATTTCTATGTGTCAAAAAAGTAAAATTGTCACAAAACATAGAATTTAAAGAAAAAAGACAAAATGGTTAAGACATCTGTTCAAGTACATTCAAAAGCCCTATAAATTTATAAATCTATAAATCTAAGAAAATATGGAGAAAGCAAAGAAATCCAGAGTCTAATGCAGGGTTGTTTAACAGCAATACTACTGACTTTGGGCCAGTAGACTCTTTGTTGTGGGGGCTGTTCCGTGCCAATGTAGGAGGTTTAACAGCATCCCTGGCCTCTATGGGCCAATCAAAATAATAAAAAATGTCCCCACATACTGTCAAATGTTATTTGGGAAGTAAAATCATGCCAGTTGAGAATCACTGATCTAAAGTATGAATTCATTCTTTTTTTTTAAATCAATATCTATTGATCAACTACTAAGACTGTGTCAACATCTGTGCTAGAGACCAGTAAGATAAAGATAATGGGGATTTCAGACAAATAATAAGCAGTTACAAAAAACTGTGAAGAATTTAATGAAATATGAAGTTCAGAGTGCTATAATAGCAGAGAAAATGAAATTGTTAACACAGTCAAAAACATAAAGAGAAGTTTCCCAGGGGAAGTAAAATTTAAGCTGAGAATTACACAGGCAATAAGGATGAGTTAAGTAGCTGCAAGAGAAAGTACAGTGAATCTAAGGAACTAAGACATTCCGATTGCCTACATGTACAACACAGTATTTAATATTCACCCTACTGTTATAAGCACTAAAAATATCACTGTGAATGAGACAGAGATGATCTCTGTCTTCATGGTACTTACAATCTAGTAAGAGAAATGGTAGTTTTTAAAATAACTAAAAATTCATACATGTTAAGTGCATTGAGGCCAATGGGAATACTGTGGGGGCAGGGGAGAGTCAAGCTCAGCTAGACAACCAGGCTTCCTCAAGGAAGCACATCTAACTTGATAGTTCAAGGATAAATGGGAGTAATATAAAAAAGAAAATAGTTTCAGGCAGAAGAAATAGCATGTATAAATACATATTTTTTAGAGACTCTTTCAGTTTGTAGCTCTTATAAAATGAATTGGTCTATCAGTAAGAAAGAGCCACTAAAGTTATCACTGAACTTTGACAACAAAAGGAAAATCAATTTTCGTACCCTACATAGACAAAATGTGTGCTTTTACATATTTCCTTCTAAAATGTGGAATTGCTATAAGCATAAGGGATAAGAGATAACAATTAATAACCCCTATCTTTTTGCTATGATTCCAGTATATCTCCCTAGATGCCTAAATCAGAGCACTAACAAAAACAAAATAGACATTAAAAATATACCTGGACAAATTCTGAAAAGCAAACAATATGTAAACAAAAAGTAAAATAATATGCTATCTTTTTGAAAAAGTGGAATGAAAATAAGAATGTATTCACACATTTGTATTTGCTTCTATATATATAAAGAAACTAGGGAAGAAGTATGAGAGGGAGACTTTCTTCTATGTATTTTTTAAATACATGTTAAAATTTCTGAACCACGTGATTGTATTATCTAGTTTAAAAATTAAAGTTATACCACTGTAAAATGCAAATTTTAAAAATCTACCATTAATGTTTCAACTTTAAACATAGGTTATTAATAAAAAGAACTATCCCTAATTCATTAAGTGTTTAATATGTATCATTTATATGAGAACTGATTTGGTATTCTGTATATTTACCCTCTAGGAATTCACCATTTCTTTCATTTTGTGAAGTCCTTATTTGTATATTTCCCCTTTCTCGGCTACCAATATATCATCATTAGCAATTCCTTTTAGTTGTACAGATATATCTATATCTAGCTGAGACTGATTACAAATTATGCATCTGTAGCTGTTTATTTTGCCAACAAAATTCAAAAAAAACTAAATATTTATTTTTAAAACTTGAAAATGATGTTTTCCTTTTTCTTCCTTACACAAAGCAAGCTAAGAATATTTTGCTGTGCTCTAAAAGTTGAACAAGGAAAAAAAATTAAAATAAGGTGCATTTTCTTTCTTGGCACTTTGCTATTACAATTCCCTGGAAAATTATATTTTTCAATAAAAATAACACATTTTGAGAAAAGATAGAATGACACTTTTGCAGCCTGCCAGAAAACAGAGCCCTTCTTCAATTGAAGACCTATCAAAATATGCAGGCAAATGTCATGGAAACAGAAGCTCTCACCATGGTAACATCCTTGCTACAGAGGAAAACCATTCTAATTCGTCATGTACTTCAAGACAAGGCATTAGGCTAATTCCAATTTTCATTTTACAATCTATCCATAATATTCAATATACCTGGCAGTAGTAAAGATTTAATAAAAATATTAATATTTCAAAAGAATGCAATATTAAAATCAAAGCTGACTCTAAATTTCTATGCAAACTGATGAATACCAGATACATAAAATCAAGCTGACCCACCTTACAGGAAAATCAAAATAGCGATGAAAACATTAAAAAACAATTATATCTTTACTGTTTGAAAGTAAATAACTCTAGACTCAACAGAAACAGTTATGTTTTACTAACCATAGTAGAGTTAGTAGGTACAACAAGAAAAGCCATTTTTCTACATATAAAACAAAAATACTTTCAAGATTTTTATTCTTACTTAAATTATACAATCTACTATTCTGTTTTTATTTCATAGTGATAGATTATTAATGGCATACAATTCTTGTCTAGAAACATAGTTTCTCCAGATGATAAAAGTAAAATCAAAGCTGATTTTTCAAAAGGTTAAAAATTAATGTTATTTCCACATGTAAAAATTTAATATGCTACATAAATCTACTTATGTAGTGCATAAATATGCACTAAAATCTACTTATAAAAGCTAGTAAACAAATAAGATTTAATTTTACTACCAACTTTGTAAATTAAACAATCTAATAGCTATCATGTAAAAGATCTAATACCTGCATATCAAAATACCAAATCATGTTAAAATATTCATTTTTACATGATGAATAGCCAAAAATTAGCAATCCAAAATGGAAATGTAATCGCAGAACTGAAAACCATATAGATAGGAGTCTAATAAAACATAGTTTATTATGGAAGCTGATAATGAGATGGAAAATTCAATTTGATAGTGGTTCTTTTTAAAAATGATCATTTCTGTTTGATGAAACTTGAATCTTAAACCTTAGAAAGAAAATAGATTTATATTGAAAATAAACAGATAATTTTTTTCTTTTGAAGAAAATACCAAAATTTTTCTCAAATATTTAAGTATTTTTGTCAAGTATAAGTTACATTTCAAATTTTTTTTTAAACACTGTGCTACAGACTGATGTTTGTGCCCCTTCCAAAACTCCTATGTTTAAATCCTAACCCCCCTAATGTGATGGTATTAGGAGGTAGGGCCTTTGGGAGGTGATTAAGTCAAGAGGACTCTGCCTTCATGAATGAGACTCCTACCCTTAGAAAAGAGACCCAGGAAAGCTCCCTTGCCCCTTCTGCTGTGTGGGACACAACATGAGCCAAGAAGCAGGCCTTCACCACACACTGAATCTGCCAACACCTTGATCTTGGACTTCCCAGCTTCTAGTACTGTTGAGAAACAAAATTCTGTTGTTTGTAAGCCACTCAGTTTATGGTATTTTGTTATAGCATCCCAAACTGACTGACTGTTTATATTATTGTTTATATCACTGTTTGTGAATAATATAATTAAGCCACCTTTAAATAAAAAAACATTAACGTTATTTTTGAATCAACAGCAAAACACACAGGGAAACCAAAAGGCAAAATATAATAAAGGAAAAAAGTAAACTGGCTCCAAATTCAATTTTGGTCTTTAACCTGAGAACCAGGAGAAAGCACTAGAGATGAAGGAAGATCACTCTGGATATGGAAAGAAGAAAAGATTGGGCCAGGCTTGGCGGCTCATGCCTGTAATCCCAGCACTTTGGGAGGCCAAGGCGGGAGGATCACAAGGTCAAGAGATCGAGACCATCCTGGCCAACATGGTGAAACCCCGTCTCTACTAAAAATACAAAAATTAGCTGAGTGTAGTGGTATGGGCCTGCAGTCCCAGCTACTCAGGAGGCTGAGGCAAGAGAGTTGCTTAAACCCAGGAGGTGGAGGTTGCAGTGAGCCCAGATCGCGTCACTGCACTCCAGCCCAGGCAACAAGAGTGAAACTCCATTTCAAAAAAAAAAGGAATGAAGAGAAGGCAAGAATGGATGTTGTAAGACTGGTTAGGATGCCACTGTAGTGATTCCAGCAACAAGCAATGAAGGACAAACTGGATTATACTAGTAGCAGTGACAATGGAGAAAAAAGGGAATAATTTAAGAGATACTTAAAAGATAAAGAAAGACTTGGAGAGGAAGGAGGGGACGGTGCCAAAGATAACAGCTAGATTTCTGATTTAAGTAACTGCATTTAGTAACTGAGGTGGAAATGCTGGAAAAGAACCAGTCTGTATGTCTGCTTACTTGATCATTTCAGGAATAGAGACAGAGTTTGTCTTTGATATGCAGATGCTTCTCAACTTACAATGGCATTACTGTCCCCAGAAAAATAGTCAGTCAAACCATCATAAGTTGGGAACTGTCTGTATTGTGTTTCTGATGTTTCTGAGAAATTGAAAAGGCAGCATCAGAGTGGGCAATAAGATAACCAACTTTGGGGCTTATACAGAAATCTGAAGTCTGAGTAACATGTGATAAAAAAGAACTAAAGTCACAGGTATGGATGAGATTACTAGAAAAAGAGCAGGGCATGAGAAAGAATGAAATCTGTTGCGCTGAGTCCCGAGAAACACCAAACTTCAACGGCTGGTAGAAGACGAAGAGCTCGAAAGGGACCGGAAAGGATGGCAAAAGACTAGGAGGAATCAGGAGCATGTGGTGTCACAGAAGCCATAAAAGAAAATATTTCAAGAAAGAGTGAACAGAATATAGACTAACACTAACTGATCCAGTAAAAAAGGGTGAAAATGTATCTTGATTTTTCAATGAAAGGAGATGATGGCAACCTTTCAAAAAAGCAGTTGATTCAAATATCATTTACTTAGCAGCTAAAGACCTTTTTAAAACATAATCTTATCTACAAGTACAATATATAAAAGTAGTATTAGTAAATCAGCAGCACTGCAATGGAAGCAGAATGCTGACCTAGTAACCTATCTTTCCATGCAGTCATCTGAGGCACTTCACAGAAATCTAGAACACTGAAGTTTATCTTTTTGAAACCAGTGAGTGAACTAGATAACCTCTGCTGTTCTATAATTCCGAAAATGTAATGTAATCCACTTTGTCTGAATTCAGGCTTTCATGATGATTAATGACTACTCTGTGTCTTAGTCAAAATAAGGTATTAGGGTACTTCTTTATAAACACAAATATTCTAAGCTTTATTTCCTTGATTAAACCACAGATTAACTTTTCCTTCTTATAAAAGTAATAAGTAAACAAAAGTAAAAAAAAAGTAATAAGTAAAAATGTCCAATTATGAATGTGTTACATGTTTACGTCTCTCAAAGTAGAATATTAAATCAAGAGCTAAACAATAAAACTTTCTCCTAAGCTGGTTTTTGGGAGCTCGTTCTCAATAGAATCATCATCTTAATATAGTATTTTTGTATCACTATTCTTCAATAATTTGCTAGGATTCAAAATATCTTCTTTTTTGGCTGGGTACGGTGGCGCACACCTGCAATTCCAGCACTTTGGGAAGCCGAGGTGGGTGGATCACCTGAGGCCAGGAGTTTGAGACCAGCCTGGCCAACATGGTGAAACCCCGTCGCTATTAAAAATACAAAAAATTAGGCCGAGTGTGTTAATTACACTCACGCCTGTAATCCCAGCATTTTGGGAGGCCGAGGCCAATGGATAACGAGGTCAGGAGATGGAGACCATCCCGGCCAACATGGTGAAATCCTGTATCTACTAAAAATACAAAAATTAGCTGGGCATGGTGGGGTGTGCCTGTAGTCCCA